>NC_091294.1:2879112-2936612 GCF_038502225.1 Cherax quadricarinatus | reverse complement strand
GCTCCTAGACCACTATGACATGGTCTTGGATTCAGATTACTATACACAAACTTTGCAAAATTCTTCAACAAGTGTGATCATGGTGTAACAGTGCAGAAAATGCGTACTAAGGGAATAACTGGAAAAAGGCCCAGATAGATTTTTAACTTTCTTACCAAAAGAACGCAGAGAGTAATAGTAAACAGTTAAGTCAGAGGCTGCCACAGTGAAAAGCTGTTCCCCAAGTCCCACTACTCTCCCTCATCCTCATATATATAACATAGATACGTGATCATAGTACTTTGTTTTCCTTTGCAGACGATACCCGAATTTACAGTGTCATCCACTGAAGACACTGTAAATCTTCAGTCGGATATAAACCAAGTCTTCCGATAGGCTGCAGAAAACATGATATTCAACAAAGACAAATTTCAGTTACTCCATTATGGACAACTTGAGAGATTAAAAGCTAGAACCGAGTATAAAACAAATTCTTACAAATAATTTAGCGAAAAACTAATGTAAAGGATTTAGGAGTGATAATGTCAGAGGCACTCACCTTAAAAGTTCACAACAGTGTAATTATCACATTCGTGTGGAAAATGATAAGATGGATAATGAGAACCTTCAGAACATGGGATACCAAGGCCATGATCCTCTTTAAGTCACTTGTTCTTTCTAGGCTGGAATACGCTGTACATTAACAATCCCTCTTAAGGCAGGCAGTATTGTTGATCTGGAGAATGTACAGAAAACCTTCACTGCACGTAAGTGCATGCAAGCGCCTTTATTACTGAAAATGTTTAAAGTTCCTTGACCTGTACTCCTTGGAATGCAGGCGAAAAGATGCATCATAATTTGCACTCGGAAAATCCTAGAGGGACTAGTCCCAAGCTTTCACACAAAAATTACTCTCTACGAAAGCAAAAGGCTCGGCAACAGTACAAAATACCCCCAATGAAAAGCAGGGGTGCCATGAGGACACCAGTACACATGGCACCCCATAACTATCCGAAGGGGGTTGTCAGTTGACCCCTAGCTGTCTTCAAGAAAGAAGTGCATAGGTCCTAAAGTTAGGTTCTGGCCGAGCTGTGGTTCGTACGTTGGATGTACCCGGCCGCTAGTAACAGCCTGGGTGATCAAGCCCTGACCCACTGAGAACTTTGGTAATGGATCAGGCTGCGGGGGCGTTGATCCTTGGAAAGCATTACAAGTAGATGGCACCCCTGGTTTTCAGTGGGTTTATTTTACACTTTCTGCATTATACCTCACTTATGGTAATGTTTAGGATTGGGACTAGTCTCTGGTATCTTCCAAGTGTACATTATCAATATCTCCTCTGCTCCACCGAGTACTTACGTAGTCTTCAAAGTGTACATTATCAATATCTCCTCTGAGAGTATTACGTACAATTCAGTTAAATGCTTTATTGACTCTATATGGGCAGTAAAGGATCTATTTTTCTATTGGAATAAATAGCGACATAACTTTGCCGGTGACACTAAAATAGGGCGTTAAATAATTTATGATTTAGACACTTAGAAGGCTACAGGATGACCTGGATAGGTTGATAGTGTGGCTGGTGAAGTGGCAGATGCAGTTCAGTATAGACAAGTGTATAGTTGTAATCCTAGGAAAAGAGCATAAATGTCACTCATAAACTAAATAAGTTGATTTTAGTCAAAGTGAATGCAGAAAAGATTTTGGGATTATGGTTAGCAAAAATTTAAAGTCAAGACAACAGTGCAAGTGTTCGCGATAACGATGAAAAAAAAATGCGTTACTTCATATCAAGTAAAAATGATAGAAGTCCTTAGGTTATACTTCAACTTGATATATCCTTGGTATGCTGCTCAGTTCTGGTTTACATATTACGGAATAGACATAAATGCGCTGGAAAATAGAGAGAAATCGATAACAAAACTGATTCCAAGTATTAGAAATGTATCCTGTGAGGAAGGTCTGAGGACACTGAGCTTGTACTCTGGAAAGGCGTAGAATTGGGGAGATATGAGGCAAGTGTACAAATCGAAAACAGGAATAAATATAGGAGACATAATAGTGTGTTGAAATATATCTAACCGAAGCAGGGCTCGCAGCAGTGGATTCAGGTTGGATAAATTTAGATTTAGAAAGGATATAGGAAAGCATTGATTTGGCAGTAGAGTTGTGGATGAGTGGAACAAACTCCCAGGTTGCGTTATTGAGGCAAGAACTTCGGGTAAGTTTAAATGTAGGGTGGACGGGTACATGAGTGGGCGTGGGTGGGTGAGAGTTGGACCTGCCTAGCATGGGCCAATAGGCCTGCTACAGTGTCCCTTCGTCCTTGTAGTCTCGAGTTCTAGCTCTGTTATCTCTGAACAGAGCCATGAATACCGAGCAATACTTTCTCGACATCTTTCTGGCTTAAAAACTTCTCATCATCTATCCTGTCATTTTTATGGCTTTCGCGTCATTTACTATACTAATACTATATTTATTTGCTACAAGTACATGTACAAGGTATACAGTCCTAGCTGACAATGACATACTACTATATAGAAAGTCCCTCGTTATGCTCCGTATTTCGGGCAAATTAGGTCGGTGTCCCAGGATGCGACCCACACCAGTCGACTAACGAGAGCGTTAACCAGGTATCCCATTTTACAGATTGTGGGAACATAGACAACACGGTGGAAAGAAACACGTCCAATGAAGAATTTCTACTCTGGCTGGGCAATCGAACCCAGGATCCCTCGCCGTGTGTAAGCGAGAGCGTTAAAGAATGCACATAATTGAACAAGTATTTTCAGGCCACCTTATCGTGTTGTGTCTACTGTATGACCCTTATGGGTTTAGCGCTTAGTTTTGATTGTGATGTTGATAATATTGTGTTCTCTAAATGATAGGTCAGTTGGCATTATTACTACCAGGTCTGTCATAAGTTCTGGCCTGGTCTCAGACCGAGCCGCGGGGGCGTTGACCCCCGAAATCCTCTCCAGGTATACTCCAGGTATTGTGTTAAATATTCCTCCTGTATTATGTATACAGTATCCCTTTTAAGTTCATTCTTTCCATATCTGAACAATTGAAATTCGTCACCATTAAACAACATATTTGCTGCCCAATGAAAGACTACCTATTTCCTCTTCCAATTTTCAATTGTCTTCTACCGAGGTATATAACTTTCATGTTTAATTTTGTTTCGTTCGCAAATAATACGAAGCTTTGGCTAGTGTTTTAATCTAAGTCTAATCTGATATAGCAGTTGACACAGATTTTTTTTTTTGTGTCTAATGAGAAGTATGGTTAGCCACAACAGATAATTATGATGCGAGTTATTGGCACGTATCAAGCGGCCATGTACAAGACCACGAGAGAAAAGTCTAGCCTCCCAATTTTGAGTCGCTGCGAGAAATGTACGGTATTTACCCACTGCGGTAATTTATTAAAAGTCACTTTCGAGATCATTATTAGAAGCACTTGTGGTCAGCACTTCTTATTGCCAAGTTTTCGCCATATTGCAGTAAGGAAGATTTCCCCAATTAAGGTTTTTTGAAAGTATTGAAGAGCAGCAACAGCCTGGTTGATCAGGCGCTGATCCACCAGGAGGCCTGGTCACAGACCGGGCCGCGGGGGCGTTGACCCCCGAAACTCTCTCCAGGTAAACTCCAGGGTACCTATCTGTATGACGGGAGGTACGTACCTGTACATCAGGGTTGTCTAACAATAATTAGCTTGTACACCCTTAACCAAATTTATCCCAACCCACACACCCATCTCATAAAATTTTTGATAGCCAAAACAACAAAAACAAAAAACAGGATTGAATAAAATTTGAATTCAGATATATTGTAGTCACATTTTATTGTGGATTTGTAGAACGGTAATTTATACCGACAAAATGGTTTCAACAGACACGTGAGCAAACACATGGACATATATATTAGAAAACGTTCCGGTCGTAGGACCTTGATCACTTCAAACACAAAAATCGAAAAAAAGTGCATATAGTTTGGAAGTGATTATAATAATAATCCAAGAAAATTTCCAAGACCGTAGGCATACTATCGAAGATACGGTACTATGTTTCACAGTCAGCCCTCCTGGCCCTGTATCACTCACTCATTTACCCCTATCTTACCTATGGAATTTGTGCATGGGGCTCAACAATAAACCATCTCAGACCATTAATTACCCAACAAAAGGCTGCAGTCAGGATAACAAATTCCCACTACAGGCAGCACACTCCACCAATATTCAAAAGTCTAAACTTACTCACCATACAAAACATCCATACTTATTATTGTACCTACTACATACATAGAACACTTAACTCGGATATAAACCCTCCCCTCAAACGTCTCCTTACCAACCTCAACAGAACACATGACCATAACACAAGACACAGATCACTATTTGATGTTCCTCGTGTCCATCTCACACTGTGTAAAAACTCAATGCACATAAAAGGCCCAAAAATCTGGAATTCATTTTAAATTCAAGTCTCTTCTTAAAAATCACTTACCCACAACTAAATAAATACTGAATAATTGTATCTCATAAATGTTTAACCTGTGACCCTATCAAACTTTGTTTTTTTTTTTAATTACATTACCTAACAGAATACTCCATTCTACTGACTGCTCAGCAACTCAGCAAATGACCATATGACCTGTCTCTGAAATACTCATTTGTGCTTAATTGTTATTTGTTTACTATAATTTTTACCACTGAATATATCATTGCTTAGTTAATCTTAAGTTAATTTTAAGCCTGCCCATAATGCTCTGCATACCAGGGGCTTTTGGCATGTTACACTTAACCACTGTATTTCTTTGTACATCTATGTTTTTTATTTTATTATCACACTGGCCGATTCCCACCAAGGCAGGGTGGCCCGAAAAAGAAAAACTTTCACCATCATTCACTCCATCACTGTCTTGCCAGAAGGGTGCTTTACACTACAGTTTTTAAACTGCAACATTAACACCCCTCCTTCAGAGTGCAGGCACTGTACTTCCCATCTCAAGGACTCAAGTCCGGCCTGCCAGTTTCCCTGAATCCCTTCATAAATGTTACTTTGCTCACACTCCAACAGCACGTCAAGTATTAAAAACCATTTGTCTCCATTCACTCCTATCAAACACGCTCACGCATGCCTGCTGGAAGTCCAAGCCCCTCGCACACAAAACCTCCTTTACCCCCTCCCTCCAACCTTTCCTAGGCCGACCCCTACCCCGCCTTCCTTCCACTACAGACTGATACACTCTTGAAGTTATTCTGTTTCGCTCCATTCTCTCCACATGTCCGAACCACCTCAACAACCCTTCCTCAGCCCTCTGGACAACAGTTTTGGTAATCCCGCACCTCCTCCTAACTTCCAAACTACGAATTCTCTGCATTATATTCACACCACACATTGCTCTCAGACATGACATCTCCACTGCCTCCAGCCTTCTCCTCGCTGCAACATTCATCACCCATGCTTCACACCCATATAAGAGCGTTGGTAAAACTATACTCTCATACATTCCCCTCTTTGCCTCCAAGGACAAAGTTCTTTGTCTCCACAGACTCCTAAGTGCACCACTCACCCTTTTCCCCTCATCTATGTATCATGTCCAAATTAATAATAAGTAAGAAGTGAGGTGCGAGTGACATAGTGACCTGAAAATGTTAAGTGAGGTTTAAGATGAGGGCAGCTATACATTGAGGTCACGTGATTCTTGTTGTGAGGTTGGTTGGGCTTAACCTCTGGTTGACTGTCATGCGTGAAAGTGTTTTTGAAATTTTGTAGCTTTCACTATTATGTTTGACGGTGTTGGTGATGACAGTCCAATATATCATGGAGTTCCTGGAGGTGGTGTAGACGCTTGCTCTGGAAGTTAGAGGTGTGGGACTTTGTAGTGAGGTCTTTGATGGAGGACGCATTCATGGTGAAAACTGATATTGCTTCTAGTACTCACCTGGTGGGTATTACTGGTACCACCACCACACGGGAGCACTGTAAACTCTTTAGAGGAATGTTTATTGGGAAGAGCTTTCAAGAAGTCAACAAGGACACCTCTTAGTGCGCGTGTCATGGTGTAGGCTCTGCACCATACCCTATGAATTACCTAGTCTTAGGAGAAAAATATAAACAGTTCGGTGAGACTTGTACTTTTTCACTTGACTCATGAGTAGTTTGAACCAGTGAGCTCCAGTTTTCTTAGCTACAAGAAGCTTACTTGGTGTGAACATAAGCTTGGCTGACTATTTATTATCCTTGATTGATAATGTATTCCCTAATTTATCGACACGGAATTTTTATGTACAGTCAAAAAAAGTATTCGTTTACCAAGGGAACAGTATAAAATACTGTTGTATCCTAGGGAGCGTTCATGCGCCCTCTGCTCCTTGCTGATGGCTCCATTCACCCCCAAGAGTAACCCCTGAGTAGTCAACCCTGCACTGCAGTGTTTAGGATGGTAGCCAGGTCTACAATTGTTTCCATGGTGATGGCTGTGGTTTCCATGGTGATGCCTGTGATGTTTCCATGGTGATGGCTGTGGTTTTTCCATGGTGATGGCTGTGGTTTCCATGGTGATGGCTGTGGTTTCCATGGTGATGGCTGTGGTTTCCATGGTGATGGCTGTGGTTTCCATGGTGATGCTTGTCCTGTTGAAGGTGGATTGAACATGGGAGGGTGATAGTGTGTTGTGGTGCGGCATGTGCCGTGTGCATGCTGGTCGCACAGGTGTTACTGGCACAGATGTTACCGATGTAGATGTTAGCTCACACAGGTGTTTCCTGCAATGGTGTCGGTTTAACTGCTCACCCCGTTCATTGGTGCCATTAGCATTGATGGCTCAGTTCAGTGGTGCCTTTGGCACTGATAACCCCTTTCATTGATACCTCTTACACTGACGACCTTGTTGATCCAGTTCAGGAGGAGTTTCCACTGATAACCCCGTTCAGTGATACCGTTGGCACTGATAACCCCGTTCAGTGATACCGTTGGCACTGATAACCCCGTTCAGTGATACCGTTGGCGCTGATAACCCCGTTCAATGATACCGTTGGCACTGATAACCCCGTTCAGTGATACCGTTGACACTGATGACTCCATTCAGTGATACCGTTGACACTGATGACTCCATTCAGTGATACTGTTGACACTGATGACTCCATTCAGTGATACTGTTGACACTGATGACTCCATTCAGTGATACCGTTGACACTGATGACTCCATTCAGTGATACCGTTGACACTGATGACTCCATTCAGTGATACCGTTGGCACTGATGACCCCGTTCAGTGTAACTGGCACTGATGACCCCGTTCAATGTAATGGGTACTGATGACCTGTTCAGTGGTGCCCTTGGCACTTATGACACATTTAATGGTGTAGTTGTCACTAGTGACCCCGTTTAATTGTACTGTTGACACTGTTGATCTTGTTAACTGGTGCGTTGACACGTGACCCCCATTCAATATTGCCTGTCATTTATCCCGTTCAGTGGTACCGTTATCACTGATGACCCCCGTTCAGTGGTACCGTTATCACTGATGACCCCCGTTCAGTGGTACCGTTATTACTAATGACCCTGTTCAGTGGTACCGTTATCACTGATGACCCTTTTCAGTGGTACCGTTATCAGTGATGACCCTGTTCAGTGGAACCGTTATCAGTGATGATCCTGTTCAGTGGTACCGTTATCACTGATGACCCTGTTCAGTGGTACCGTTATCACTGATGACCCTGTTCAGTGGTACCGTTATCGCTGATGACCCCCGTTCAGTGGTACCGTTGTTACTAATGACCCTGTTCAGTGGTACCGTTATCACTGATGATCTCATTCAGTGGTACCGTTATCACTGATGACCCTGTTCAGTGGTACCGTTATCACTGATGACCCTGTTCAGTGGTACCGTTATCAGTGATGATCCTGTTCAGTGGTACCGTTATCACTGATGACCCTGTTCAGTGGTACCGTTATCACTGATGACCCTGTTCAGTGGTACCGTTATCACTGATGATCTCGTTCAGTGGTACTGTTATCATTGATGATCCCGTTCAGTGGTACCGTTATCACTGATGATCCCGTTCAGTGTTACCGTTATCACTGATGATCCCGTTCAGTGTTACCGTTATCACTGATGATCCCGTTCAGTGGTACCGTTATCACTGATCCCGTTCAGTGGTACCGTTATCACTGATGATCCCGTTCAGTGGTACCGTTATCACTGATGATCCTGTTCAGTGGTACCGTTATCAGTGATGATCCTGTTCAGTGGAACCGTTATCACTGATGACACCGTTCAGTGGTACCGTTATCAGTGATGACACCGTTCAGTGGTACCGTTATCAGTGATACCGTTCAGTGGTACCGTTATCAGTGATGACACCGTTCAGTGGTACCGTTATCAGTGATGATCCTGTTCAGTGGTACCGTTATCACTGATGACGCTGTTCACTGGTACCGTTATCACTGATGATCCCGTTCAGTGGTACCGTTATCAGTGATGATCCTGTTCAGTGGTACCGTTATCAGTGATGATCCTGTTCAGTGGTACCGTTATCACTGATGACCCTTTTCAGTGGTACCATTATCAGTGATGACCCTGTTCAGTGGTACCGTTATCACTGATGACCCTTTTCAGTGGTACCGTTATCAGTGATGACCCTGTTCAGTGGTACCGTTATCAGTGATCCTGTTCAGTGGTACCGTTATCAGTGATCCGTTCAGTGGTACCGTTATCACTGATGATCCCGTTCAGTGGTACCGTTATCACTGATGACCCTGTTCAGTGGTACCGTTATCACTGATGACCCTTTTCAGTGGTACCGTTATCACTGATGTTTTCACCGTTATCACCCTGTGGTACCGTTATCAGATGACCCTGTTCAGTGGTACCGTTATCAGTGATGACCCTGAGTGACCGTTATCAGTGATGATCCCGTTCAGTGGTACCGTTATCAGTGATGATCCTGTTCAGTGGTACCTTTATCACTGATGACCCTGTTCAGTGGTACCGTTATCAGTGATGACCCTGTTCAGTGGTACCGTTATCAGTGATGACCCTGTTCAGTGGTACCGTTATCAGTGATGATCCTGTTCAGTGGTACCGTTATCAGTGATGACACCGTTCAGTGGTACCGTTATCACTGATGACCCTGTTCAGTGGTACCGTTATCACTGATGATCCCGTTCAGTGGTACCGTTATCACTGATGACCCTGTTCAGTGGTTCCGTTATCAGTGATGATCCCGTTCAGTGGTACCGTTATCAGTGATGATCCTGTTCAGTGGTATCGTTATCAGTGATGATCCTGTTCAGTGGTATCGTTATCAGTGATGATCCTGTTCAGTGGTACCTTTATCACTGATGACCCTGTTCAGTGGTACCGTTATCAGTGATGATCCTGTTCAGTGGTACCGTTATCAGTGATGATCCCGTTCAGTGGTACCGTTATCAGTGATGATCCCGTTCAGTGGTACCGTTATCAGTGATGATCCCGTTCAGTGGTACCGTTATCACTGATGATCCCGTTCAGTGGTACCGTTATCACTGATGATCCCGTTCAGTGGTACCGTTATCACTGATGACACCGTTCAGTGGTACCGTTATCACTGATGATCCCGTTCATTGGTACCGTTATCAGTGATGATCCCGTTCAGTGGTACCGTTATCAGTGATGACACCGTTCAGTGGTACCGTTATCAGTGATGACACCGTTCAGTGGTACCGTTATCATTGATGATCCTGTTCAGTGGTACCGTTATCACTGATGACCCTGTTCAGTGGTACCGTTATCACTGATGATCCCGTTCAGTGGTACCGTTATCACTGATGATCCCGTTCAGTGGTACCGTTATCACTGATGACCCTGTTCAGTGGTACCGTTATCACTGATGACCCTGTTCAGTGGTACCGTTATCAGTGATGATCCCGTTTAGTGGTACCGTTATCAGTGATGATCCTGTTCAGTGGTATCGTTATCAGTGATGATCCTGTTCAGTGGTACCTTTTTGTAGATGAATGGTTCAGAGAACCGACATGTTGATAAATTAGACACATGTGCAACTCTTGGGTATCTTAATTGAGGAAACGTTTCGCCACACAGTGGCTTCATCAGTCCATACAAAGGAGAATCTTGAAGAACAGGAGGAGAATGAGGTAATCAGTCCCTCAACCTTGAGTCGATGTGGTCAGTCCATCAATTGCAAGCATTCAAC
This sequence comes from Cherax quadricarinatus, assembly GCF_038502225.1. NCBI lineage: Eukaryota > Metazoa > Arthropoda > Malacostraca > Decapoda > Parastacidae > Cherax > Cherax quadricarinatus. The sequence continues at coordinate 2,926,431 of NC_091294.1, read as the reverse complement.
ATACAAGGCATTGCATCACAACCAACGTGAATCATTAGGCTACTTTTTGGAAGCCTAAGCTTAGTAACTTGTTAAAGTTCTAAAGGCTATAGCTATGCCATTCTGGCTTTTTTATTTTAGTTATTAAAGAAATTACAAACATTCACTGACCTTATAGCTAAAAAAAAAAAAAAGAAAAACTTGAAAAGTGGAAACAGTGACGTTATATTTTAAAAAAAAAGACGATCAAATATAAAGTAATGCAATGTAAAAAAAACTATAAAAGAAAATGTGAATCAGAAACATCTTTCTCCACAAGTTAAAAAGTCTGAAGTACATCCTTTGATATTAATAAAAAAAATCGAAGTTAAAATTACAAAATAAACTCAATTAAGTACATAACCTTCTTTTTCCAGATTAAAATATTGTTTGAATATATAATTTATGTGACTAATATGAAACATTATATTTAATGAAATAAAAATTATATTGTAGAAGATTGTTGAAGTTGAAGACTAACATATTGTTCTTATGAACACATTGTTCTTATGAACACATTGTTCTTATGAACACATTGTTCTTATGAACACATTGTTCTTATGAACACATTGTTCTTATGAACACATTGTTCTTATGAACACATTGCTCTTATGAACACATTGCTCTTATGAACACATTGCTCTTATGAACACATTGCTCTTATGAACACATTGCTCTTATGAACACATTGCTCTTATGAACACATTGTTCTTATGAACACATTGTTCTTATGAACACATTGTTCTTATGAACACATTGCTCTTATGAACACATTGCTCTTATGAACACATTGCTCTTATGAACACATTGCTCTTATGAACACATTGCTCTTATGAACACATTGCTCTTATGAACACATTGCTCTTATGAACACATTGCTCTTATGAACACATTGCTCTTATGAACACATTGCTCTTATGAACACATTGTTCTTATGAACACATTGTTCTTATGAACACATTGCTCTTATGAACACATTGCTCTTATGAACACATTGCTCTTATGAACACATTGCTCTTATGAACACATTGCTCTTATGAACACATTGCTCTTATGAACACATTGCTCTTATGAACACATTGCTCTTATGAACACATTGTTCTTATGAACACATTGTTCTTATGAACACATTGTTCTTATGAACACATTGTTCTTATGAACACATTTGCTGCTGACAAATCTTCCCTCATAAAGCCTTTAAATTTGATTTAAGTTTTCAGTGTTGACAGCAGTGTGGCAACACTGTGTTGGGTGGGTGGTATTGCTGTTGCAGTTGTAACTATGGATCTATGTAAATAGCAGCTATCAGGTTTTGATTATCCAGCAAGAGACACCCCCCCCCCCCTCGTCTTCGTTGAAGCTACGATACCATCAACAATTTATCCTCATAGTTCAAGAGATACATCAAGCTTGTCCACTCCAACAAGAATATACAAAGTGTTATGTTAAATATTCAGATTTCAACTTCTTGGTGACAAAAGTGTGAGACAGTCGAGTTTCTAATTCTGGAACTTGCACTCACTGGCTATCAGTTAGTGAAATATTTATGTTGTACTCTTCTTCAAGACAGTCTTTTAGTTCAAGAAAACACTTTACCATCAAATAAGTGTTTCTCCAGCTTGTTGATCCCAAATGACTGGTTTTCTACGTCTCTGCAGAACAGCAGAGACGTCGTGTTGGAAATTAAAATGCATCCTGGAAATAATATGTATTCTGAAAAAATTGGTTGTTCAGATTTTATGTGAAATAGGAAATTTTACTATATTATTTATATTCTATACAATTTAAATGTTTTAGGAGTCAGAGTCGGTACATTTTACCGACTCCAGTATTTCAAGAACTGCTTCCGACTCAGACTCCTATTCCACAGCCTTACTAGAATCCCATGCCTGTGCAGACGTCTGTACCCTGACATGTACTTATCCAAAAAAAGAAAAGAAAATGCCAGCTGCTCTCAGTAACATCATTCACCAGCTTAGTTACATCAGACTTGGAAAAACGATGGCAAGTTACATTTGTTACTGAAAAAGAAAATAATAAGCTCTAGGCACAACAACGGTGTTAATGCTGGGTGAGAGGTGATGGTACCCGGGATGATGTAGATATCTTAGGGAGGGAATTTGACTCCAAACTATCTATGAAGAAAGTGCCACTTTAGAGGCTGCAAAACTGTACAAAGCACAAGTACATTGACATCTTTAGTTTCCCTCCTCCTCCTTGTCTCATCTAAGACTTTCGATAGAATAGAGAAGCAAACAAGACGATGTGACTGTCGACTGAGCTCTGCCCGGATAAATCTGTCATTTCAAGAGGGCCAGAGAGATGTAGGTGATATTACTGGCATGTACAGGGTCATTAACTTGGAGGACAGCAAGAGGAAAGCTTCTGTAAAACAAGATGGGCAGCTAACAGCATCTGTCTTGTCAAGAGCATCACTCTGAGACCATTCATTTGAAGAATGACTTGAGTCTGAACAAGCGCAGTATGACCCTGGTGGGTTTAGCGCTTGGTTGTGATTATAATAATAATAATGGAGTCTGAACATTTATGTGCAGTATAATAATCTCGATGAAATAAAGTTTATTGACCAAATAAAATCGGTGTCCCACAGGTGGCTCCAACTTCATCATTTTCTGTTTCACAATAAAATGACATTCAAATGAGCTGATGTAGGTAACAGCTCTTAGCTCATAAACGAAGGTAGGAACCGTGTAAAAACCCTTGTGTAAATAAGAGAGAGAGAGAGAGAGAGAGAGAGAGAGAGAGAGAGAGAGAGAGAGAGAGAGAGAGAGAGAGAGAGCAAAAATGTTTTGGTGGTGGCATCCAGTGTGGGAACCTGATATAAGGTATATAATATCAGGTTGTGGTCTAGCCTGGCTGCCTTCCTAAACCCGCATTCTTATAGGCTTTTCTTTTATTATTATTTTTATTTGACGAGTTCTCTACATACATGACTGAGCCCACCTCAGGCTGGCTATTTTCTCTGTCATTATTAAAATATTCCACGACGGCTTGATTGTGTGTGTGTGTGTGTGTGCGTGTGTGTGTGTACTCACCTAATTGTGGTTGCAGGGGTCGAGACTCAGCTCCTGGCCCCGCCTCTTCACTGATCGCTAGTAGGTCCTCTCTCTGCTTCCTGAGCTTTGTCATACCTCGTCTTAAAGCTATGTATGGTTCCTGTCTCCACTACATCACTTGCTAGACTATTCCACTTCCTGACGACTCTATGACTGAAGAAATACTTCCTAAAATCCCTGTGACTCGTCTGAGTCTTCAGTTTCCAATTGTGACCCCTTGTTTCTGTGTCCCATCTCTGGAACATCCTGTCTATCTACCTTATCTATCCCACGAAGTATTTTGTATGTCGTTATCATGTCTCCCCTGACCCTCCTGTCCTCCAGTGTCGTCAGTCCGATTTCCCTCAACCTTTCTTTGTACGACATTCCCCTGAGCTCCGGAACTAGCCTTGTTGCCAGCCTTTGTACTTTCTCTAATTTCTTGACGTACTTGACCAGGTGTGGGTTCCAGACTGGTGCTGCATACTCCAGTATGGGCCTGACGAACACATTGTACAGTGTCTTGAACGATTCCTTACTAAGGTATCGGAACGCTGTTCTCAGGTTTGCCAGACGCCCGTACGCTGCAGCAGTTATCTGATTGATGTGCGCCCCAGGAGATGTGCTCGGTGTTATGCTCACCCCAAGATCTTTTTCCTTGAGTGAGGTTTACAGTCTTTGGCTACCTGGTTCATGTATGCCTCCAGAGACGTGCTCGGCGTTATGGTCACCCTGTACTCACCTAGTTGTACTCACCTAGTTTAGGTTGCAGGGGTCGATTCATAGCTCCTGGCCCCACCTCTTCACTGGTCGCTACTAGGTAACTCCCTGAAACGTGAGCTTTATCATACCTCTGCTTAAAGCTATGTATGGATCCTGCCTCCACTACATCGCTTCCCAAACTATTCCACTTCCTGACTACTCTGTGGCTGAAGAAATACTTCCTAACAGCCCTGTGATTCATTTGTGTCTTCAACTTCCAATTGTGTCCCCTTGTTGCTGTGTCCCATCTCTGGAACATCCTGTCTTTGTCCACCTTGTCAATTCCTCTTAGTATTTTGTATGTCGTTATCGTGTCCCCCCTATCTCTGATGTCCTCCAGTGTCGTCAGGTCGATTTCCCTTAACCTCTCCTCGTAGGACATACCCCTTAGCTCTGGGACTAGTCTTGTTGCAAACCTTTGCACTTTCTCTAGTACACGGTGTACAGGGTCCTGAACGATTCCTTATTAAGGTGTCGGAATGCTGTTCTGAGGTTCGCTAGGCGCCCATATGCTGCAGCAGTTATTTGGTTGATGTGTGCCTCAGGAGATGTGCCTGGTGTTATACTCACCCCAAGATCTTTTTCCTTGAGTGAGGTTTGAAGTCTCTGGCCCCCTAGACTGTACTCTGTCTGCAGTTTTCTTTGACCTTCCCCAATCTTCACGACTTTGCACTTGTGGGGTTGAACTCCAGGAGCCAATTGCTGGACCAGGTCTGCAGCCTGTCCAGTTCCCTTTGTAGTTCTGCCTGGTCTTCGACCGAATGAATTCTTCTCGTCAACTTCACGTCATCTGCAAACAGGGACACTTTGGAGTCTATTCCTTCCGTCATGTCGTTCACAAATACCAGAAACAGCACTGGTCCTAGGATTGACCCCTGTGGGACCCCGCTGGTCACAGGCGCTCACTCTGACACTTCCACGTACCATGACTCGCTGCTGTCTTCCTGACAAGTATTCCCTGATCCATTGTAGTGCCTTCCCTGTACTACCATCCTACCATAGGCTGGAAGACAGCAACCATCCAGGGAGGTACTACCATCCTACCATAGGATGGAAGACAGCAACCATCCAGGGAGGTTCTGCCATCTTACCATAGTTATAGGTATAAAACTTATGATCTGTAAAGAGAAAATAGAAATGTGAAAAATGGTAGTAAGTTTTAAAAGAGTATTATCGTCCAGGTGGTACAACCTCAGCTGGTCATTATGGTCCAGGTGGTACAACCTTAGCTGGTCATTATGGTCCAGGTGCTACAACCTCAGCTGGTCATTATCGTCCAGGTGGTACAACCTCAGCTGGTCATTATGGTCCAGGTGCTACAACCTCAGCTGGTCATTATGGTCTAGGTGGTACAACCTCAGCTGGTCATTATCGTCCAGGTGCTACAACCTCAGCTGGTCATTATGGTCCAGGTGGTACAACCTCAGCTGGTCATTATGGTCCAGGTAGTACAACCTCAGCTTGTCATTATCGTCCAGGTGGTACAACCTCAGCTGGTCATTATGGTCCAGGTGGCACAATCTCAGCTGGTCATTATGGTCCAGGTGGTACAACCTCAGCTGGTCATTATGGTCCAGGTGGTACAACCTCAGCTGGTCATTATCGTCCTGGTGGTACAACCTCAGCTGGCCATTATCGTCCTGGTGGTACAACCTCACCTGGTCATTATGGTCCAGGTGGTACAACCTCAGCTGGTCATTATGGTCCAGGTGGTACAACCTCAGCTGGTCATTATGGTCCAGGTGGTACAACCTCAGCTGGTCATTATGGTCCAGGTGGTACAACCTCAGCTGGTCATTATGGTCCAGGTGGTACAACCTTAGCTGGTCATTATGGTCCAGGTGGTACAACCTTAGCTGGTCATTATGGTCCAGGTGGTACAGCCTTAGCTGGTCATTTTGGTCCAGGTGGTACAACCTTAGCTGGTCATTATGGTCCAGGTGGTACAACCTTAGCTGGTCATTATGGTCCAGGTGGTACAACCTTAGCTGGTCATTATGGTCCAGGTGGTACAACTTTAGCTGGTCATTATGGTCCAGGTGGTACAACCTTAGCTGGTCATTATGGTCCAGGTGGTACAACCTTAGCTGGTCATTATGGTCCAGGTGGTACAACCTTAGCTGGTCATTATGGTCCAGGTGGTACAACCTTAGCTGGTCATTATGGTCCAGGTGGTACAACCTTAGCTGGTCATTATGGTCCAGGTGGTACAACCTCAGCTGGTCATTATGGTCCAGGTGGTACAACCTCAGCTAGTCATTATGGTCCAGGTGGTACAACCTCAGCTGGTCATTATGGTCCAGGTGGTACAACCTTAGCTGGTCATTATAGTCCAGGTGGTACAACCTTAGCTGGTCATTATGGTCCAGGTGGTACAACCTTAGCTGGTCATTATGGTCCAGGTGGTACAACCTTAGCTGGTCATTATGGTCCAGGTGGTGCAACCTTAGCTGGTCATTATGGTCCAGGTGGTACAACCTTAGCTGGTCATTATGGTCCAGGTGGTACAACCTTAGCTGGTCATTATGGTCCAGGTGGTACAACTTTAGCTGGTCATTATGGTCCAGGTGGTACAACCTTAGCTGGTCATTATGGTCCAGGTGGTACAACCTTAGCTGGTCATTATGGTCCAGGTGGTACAACCTTAGCTGGTCATTATGGTCCAGGTGGTACAACCTTAGCTGGTCATTATGGTCCAGGTGGTACAACCTTAGCTGGTCATTATGGTCCAGGTGGTACAACCTTAGCTGGTCATTATGGTCCAGGTGGTACAACCTCAGCTGGTCATTATGGTCCAGGTGGTACAACCTTAGCTGGTCATTATGGTCCAGGTGGTACAACCTCAGCTGGTCATTATGGTCCAGGTGGTACAACCTTAGCTGGTCATTATAGTCCAGGTGGTACAACCTTAGCTGGTCATTATGGTCCAGGTGGTACAACCTTAGCTGGTCATTATGGTCCAGGTGGTACAACCTTAGCTGGTCATTATGGTCCAGGTGGTGCAACCTTAGCTGGTCATTATGGTCCAGGTGGTACAACCTTAGCTGGTCATTATGGTCCAGGTGGTACAACCTTAGCTGGTCATTATGGTCCAGGTGGTACAACCTTAGCTGGTCATTATGGTCCAGGTGGTAAAACCTTAGCTGGTCATTATGGTCCAGGTGGTACAACCTTAGCTGGTCATTATGGTCCAGGTGGTACAACCTTAGCTGGTCATTATGGTCCAGGTGGTAAAACCTTAGCTGGTCATTATGGTCCAGGTGGTACAACCTTAGCTGGTCATTATGGTCTAGGTGGTACAACCTTAGCTGGTCATTATGGTCCAGGTGGTACAACCTCAGCTGGTCATTATGGTCCAGGTGGTACAACCTTAGCTGGTCATTATGGTCCAGGTGGTACAACCTTAGCTGGTCATTATGGTCCAGGTGGTACAACCTTAGCTGGTCATTATGGTCCAGGTGGTACAACCTTAGCTGGTCATTATGGTCCAGGTGGTACAACCTTAACTGGTCATTATGGTCCAGGTGGTACAACCTCAGCTGGTCATTATGGTCCAGGTGGTACAACCTCAGCTGGTCATTATGGTCCAGGTGGTACAACCTTAGCTGGTCATTATGGTCCAGGTGGTACAACCTTAGCTGGTCATTATGGTCCAGGTGGTACAACCTTAGCTGGTCATTATGGTCCAGGTGGTACAACCTCAGCTGGTCATTATGGTCCAGGTGGTACAACCTCAGCTGGTCATTATGGTCCAGGTGGTACAACCTCAGCTGGTCATTATGGTCCAGGTGGTACAACCTTAGGTGGTCATTATGGTCCAGGTGGTACAACCTTAGCTGGTCATTATGGTCCAGGTGGTACAACCTTAGCTGGTCATTATGGTTACCTGGAGGTTATTCCGGGGATCAACGCCCCCGCGGCCCGGTTCATGACCAGGCCTGATCAACTAGGCTGTTACTGCTGGCCGCACGCAGTCCGACGTACGAGCCACAGCCCGGCTGATCCGGCACTGACTTTAGGTATCTGTCCAGCTGTCTCTTGAAGGCAGCCAGGGGTTTATTGGCAATTCCCCTAATGCTTGATGGGAGGCTGTTGAACAGTTTTGGGCCCCGGACACTTATGGTGTTTTCTCTTAGTATACCAATGGCGCCCCTACTTTTTATTGGCGGCATTTTGCATCGCCTGCCCAGTCTTTTACTTTCGTAGGGAGTGATTTCTGTGTGCAGATTTGGGACCATTCCTTCCAAGATTTTCCAAGTGTAGATTATGATATATCTCTCCCTCCTGCGTTCCAACGAGTACAAGTCAAGTGCTTCCAAGCGTTCCCAGTAGTTAAGGTGCTTGACAGAACTTATACGTGCAGTAAAGGATCTCTGTACACTCTCTAGATCTGCGATTTCACCTGCTTTGTATGGAGATGTTAATGTACAGCAGTATTCCAGCCTAGAGAGAACAAGTGATTTGAAAAGGATCATCATGGGCTTGGCATCTCTCGTTTTGAAAGTTCTCATTATCCATCCTATCATTTTCTTTGCACGTGCGATCGTGGCACTGCTGTGATCCTTGAAAGTGAGATCCTCAGACATTACTACTCCCAGGTCCTTTACATTATTTTTCCGCTCTATTGTATGGCCGGAGTCAGTAGTATACTCTGTTCTAGTTATTATCTCCTCCAGTTTTCCATAACGGAGTAGTTGGAATTTGTCCTCATTGAACATCATATTGTTTACCGTTGCCCACTGGAAAACTTTGGTCCAGGTGGTACAACCTCAGCTGGTCATTATGGTCCAGGTGGTACAACCTTAGCTGGTCATTATGGTCCAGGTGCTACAACCTCAGCTGGTCATTATGGTCCAGGTGGTACAACTTCAGCTGGTCATTATGGTCCAGGTGGTACAACCTCAGCTGGTCATTATGGTCCAGGTGGTACAACCTTAGCTGGTCATTATGGTCCAGGTGGTACAACCTTAGCTGGTCATTATGGTCCAGGTGGTACAACCTTAGCTGGTCATTATGGTCCAGGTGGTACAACCTCAGCTGGTCATTATGGTCCAGGTGGTACAACCTCAGCTGGTCATTATGGTCCAGGTGGTACAACCTCAGCTGGTCATTATGGTCCAGGTGGTACAACCTTAGGTGGTCATTATGGTCCAGGTGGTACAACCTTAGCTGGTCATTATGGTCCAGGTGGTACAACCTTAGCTGGTCATTATGGTTACCTGGAGGTTATTCCGGGGATCAACGCCCCCGCGGCCCGGTTCATGACCAGGCCTGATCAACTAGGCTGTTACTGCTGGCCGCACGCAGTCCGACGTACGAGCCACAGCCCGGCTGATCCGGCACTGACTTTAGGTATCTGTCCAGCTCTCTCTTGAAGGCAGCCAGGGGTTTATTGGCAATTCCCCTAATGCTTGATGGGAGGCTGTTGAACAGTTTTGGGCCCCGGACACTTATGGTGTTTTCTCTTAGTATACCAATGGCGCCCCTACTTTTTATTGGCGGCATTTTGCATCGCCTGCCCAGTCTTTTACTTTCGTAGGGAGTGATTTCTGTGTGCAGATTTGGGACCATTCCTTCCAAGATTTTCCAAGTGTAGATTATGATATATCTCTCCCTCCTGCGTTCCAACGAGTACAAGTCAAGTGCTTCCAAGCGTTCCCAGTAGTTAAGGTGCTTGACAGAACTTATACGTGCAGTAAAGGATCTCTGTACACTCTCTAGATCTGCGATTTCACCTGCTTTGTATGGAGATGTTAATGTACAGCAGTATTCCAGCCTAGAGAGAACAAGTGATTTGAAAAGGATCATCATGGGCTTGGCATCTCTCGTTTTGAAAGTTCTCATTATCCATCCTATCATTTTCTTTGCACGTGCGATCGTGGCACTGCTGTGATCCTTGAAAGTGAGATCCTCAGACATTACTACTCCCAGGTCCCTTACATTATTTTTCCGCTCTATTGTATGGCCGGAGTCAGTAGTATACTCTGTTCTAGTTATTATCTCCTCCAGTTTTCCATAACGGAGTAGTTGGAATTTGTCCTCATTGAACATCATATTGTTTACCGTTGCCCACTGGAAAACTTTGGTCCAGGTGGTACAACCTCAGCTGGTCATTATGGTCCAGGTGGTACAACCTTAGCTGGTCATTATGGTCCAGGTGCTACAACCTCAGCTGGTCATTATGGTCCAGGTGGTACAACTTCAGCTGGTCATTATGGTCCAGGTGGTACAACCTCAGCTGGTCATTATGGTCCAGGTGGTACAACTTCAGCTGGTCATTATGGTCCAGGTGGTACAACCTCAGCTGGTCATTATGGTCCAGGTGGTACAACCTCAGCTAGTCATTATGGTCCAGGTGGTACAACCTCAGCTGGTCATTATGGTCCAGGTGGTACAACCGCAGCTGGTCATTATGGTCCAGGTGGTACAACCTCAGCTGGTCATTATGGTCCAGGTGGTACAACCTCAGCTAGTCATTATGGTCCAGGTGGTACAACCTCAGCTGGTCATTATGGTCCAGGTGGTACAACCTCAGCTGGTCATTATGGTCCAGGTGGTACAACCGCAGCTGGTCATTATGGTCCAGGTGGTACAACCGCAGCTGGTCATTATGGTCCAGGTGGTACAACCGCAGCTGGTCATTATGGTCCAGGTGCTACAACCTCAGCTGGTCATTATGGTCCAGGTGGTACAACCGCAGCTGGTCATTATGGTCCAGGTGGTACAACCTTAACTGGTCATTATGGTCCAGGTGCTACAACCTCAGCTGGTCATTATGGTCCAGGTGGTACAACCTCAGCTGGTCATTATGGTCCAGGTGGTACAACCTCAGCTGGTCATTATGGTCCAGGTGGTACAACCGCAGCTGGTCATTATGGTCCAGGTGGTATAACCGCAGCTGGTCATTATGGTCCAGGTGGTACAACCTCAGTTGGTCATTATGGTCCAGGTGGTACAACCTCAGCTGGTCATTATGGTCCAGGTGGTACAACCTCAGCTGGTCATTATGGTCCAGGTGGTACAACCTCAGCTGGTCATTAAACACTAACAATGTCACCTTCAAACCTTCATATTTCACTACGTAATTATTAGGTTTCACTCATTATTGTCTTATTAAACTTCTAAAATCGGAGACTTTTTTTGGTAAGATAAAACAATATATTGTTACATCACCAGCACCGCCACTGCTTTTATTTTCTACCTTCCAACTATTTAAGTTTGTAGTTCTTAATAAATAATGATAATAATAATAATAATAATAATAATAATAATAATATATTTACTGCAAGTACAAGGTATACAGTCCTAGAAAGCCACTGAACATTTCTGAGAGATTAGGTCAATTTTGTCCCAGGATGCGACCCACACCAGTCGACTAGCATCCAGGTACACATTTTACTAATGGGGAACGTAGACAACCGGTGTAAAGAAACACGTCCAATGTTTCTACCCTCGCCAGGAATCCAACAGGTCACGGGTCCTGGCCTGAGACAAAGTCTCAAGGCATAGTCTGAGACCAGACCTTGGAGAAGATAATCTCCATAACTACCAAGAGATAACATTTATTCTCGTCCTGTCCCCGTCCGTCCTTCCTTACTCCTCCCTGCTACACGTTGTCACCCGTCCGTCCTTCCTTACTCCTCCCTGCTACACGTTGTCACCCGTCCGTCCTTCCTTACTCCTCCCTGCTACACGTTGTCACCCGTCCGTCCTTCCTTACTCCTCCCTGCTACACGTTGTCACCCGTCTGTCCTTCCTTACTCCTCCCTGCTACACGTTGTCACCCGTCCGTCCTTCCTTACTCCTCCCTGCTACACGTTGTCACCTGTCCGTCCTTCCCTACTCCTCCCTGCTACACGTTGTCACCCGTCCGTCCTTCCTTACTCCTCCCTGCTACACGTTGTCACCCGTCCGTCCTTCCTTACTCCTCCCTGCTACACGTTGTCACCCGTCCGTCCTTCCCTACTCCTCCCTGCTACACGTTGTCACCCTCGCTCAGTACTACCACACTGCTAGCCTCACACGCCACGTAATACACAACACTTAACAACACCTATTCACTTCTCTTCCTGTCCTTCCCTCTTGGAGTATTCCTCATAGTTTCTTGTAGTTAGTCGTCTTGATCTCCCTGGTCAGTCCTCTTGATCTCCCTGGTCAGTCCTCTTGATCTCCCTGGTCAGTCCTCTTGATCTCCCTGGTCAGTCCTCTTGATATCCCTGGTCAGCCCTCTTGATCTTCCTGGTCAGTCTTCTTGATCTCCCTGGTCAGTCTTCTTGATCTCCCTGGTCAGTCTTCTTGATCTCCCTGGTCAGTCCTTTTGATCTCCCTGGTCAGTCTTCTTGATCTCCCTGGTCAGTCCTCTTGATCTCCCTGGTCAGTCTTCATCTCTCTGGTCAGTCCTCTTGATCTCGCTGGTCAGTCCTCTTGATCTCGCTGGTCAGTCTTCTTGATCTCCCTGGTCAGTCCTCTTGATCTCCCTGGTCAGTCCTCTTGATCTCCCTGGTCAGTCCTCTTGATCTCCCTGGTCAGTCCTCTTGATCTGGCTGCTCAGTCCTCTTGATCTCCCTGGTCAGTCCTCTTGATCTCCCTGGTCAGTCCTCTTGATCTCCCTGGTCAGTCCTCTTGATCTCCCTGGTCAGTCTTGATCTCCCTGGTCAGTCTTATTGATCTCCCTGGTCAGTCTTCTTGGTCTCCCTGGCCAGTCCTCTTGATCTGGCTGGTCAGTCTTCTTGACCTCCCTGGTCAGTCCTCTTGATCTCCCTGGTCAGTCCTCTTGATCTCCCTGGTCAGTCTTCTTGATCTCCCTGGTCAGTCTTCTTGATCTCCCTGGTCAGTCCTCTTGATCTCCCTGGTCAGTCCTCTTGATCTCCCTGGTCAGTCTTCTTGATCTCCCTGGTCAGTCTTCTTGATCTCCCTGGTCAGTCTTCTTGATCTCCCTGGTCAGTCTTCTTGATCTCCCTGGTCAGTCCTCTTGATCTCCCTGGTCAGTCCTCTTGATCTCCCTGGTCAGTCTTCTTGGTCTCCCTGGCCAGTCCTCTTGATCTCCCTGGTCAGTCTTCTTGATCTCCCTGGTCAGTCTTCTTGATCTCCCTGGTCAGTCTTCTTGATCTCCCTGGTCAGTCCTCTTGATCTCCCTGGTCAGTCCTCTTGATCTCCCTGGTCAGTCCTCTTGATCTCCCTGGTCAGTCATCTTGATCTCCCTGGTCAGTCTTCTTGATCTCCCTGGTTAGTCTTCTTGATCTCCCTGGTCAGTCATCTTGATCTCCCTGGTCAGTCTTCTTGATCTCCCTGGTTAGTCTTCTTGATCTCCCTGGTCAGTCATCTTGATCTCCCTGGTCAGTCTTCTTGATCTCCCTGGTTAGTCTTCTTGATCTCCCTGGTCAGTCATCTTGATCTCCCTGGTCAGTCTTCTTGATCTCCCTGGTTAGTCTTCTTGATCTCCCTGGTCAGTCATCTTGATCTCCCTGGTCAGTCTTCTTGATCTCCCTGGTTAGTCTTCTTGATCTCCCTGGTCAGTCATCTTGATCTCCCTGGTCAGTCATCTTGATCTCCCTGGTCAGTCCTCTTGATCTCCCTGGTCAGTCTTCTTGATCTCCCTGGTTAGTTCTCTTGATCTCCCTGGTCAGTCCTCTTGATCTTCCTGGTCAGTCCTCTTGATCCCCCTGGTCAGTCCTCTTGATCTCCCTGGTCAGTCTTCTTGATCTCCCTGGTCAGTCTTCTTGATCTCCCTGGTCAGTCTTCTTGATCTCCCTGGTCAGTCTTCTTGATCTCCCTGGTCAGTCTTCTTGATCTCCCTGGTCAGTCTTCTTGATCTCCCTGGTCAGTCTTCTTGATCTCCCTGGTCAGTCTTCTTGATCTCCCTGGTCAGTCCTCTTGATCTCCCTGGTCAGTCCTCTTGATCTCCCTGGTCAGTCCTCTTGATCTCCCTGGTCAGTCTTCTTGATCTCCCTGGTCAGTCTTCTTGACCTCTCTGGTCAGTCTTCTTGATCTCCCTGGTCAGTCCTCTTGATCTCCCTGGTCAGTCCTCTTGATCTCCCTGGTCAGTCATCTTGATCTCCCTGGTCAGTTCTCTTGGTCTCAACTTTAAGGGGTAAGGTATGTCGTAGGGAGAGTGAAATTCGTGGTAGGGAGGGTATGTGGTGGGCAGGTTTCTGGTTTCGGAATGTTGTGGGAAGGGTATTTGGTGGGAGGGAATGTGGTGGGGAGGGTATTTGGTGGGGTGTGTGGTGGGAAGGGTATATACTGGGGAGGGATAAAGTATGTAGTGGGAGGATATGTGGTAGGGAGGGGTGAGGTATGTGGCTGGAGGGTATGTAGTGGGGAGGGCATATGAGGTTGGAAGGGTGTGTGGAGGGGAGGGATGAAGTATGTGATGGGGAGGGTATGTGTTGAAAGAGTGTGGGGTCTGGAGGGTATGTGGTGGGGAGGGGTGAATTGTGTGGGAAGGGTATGTGATGGGAGAGGGTATGTGGCGGGGAGGGGTGAATTGTGTGGGAAGGGTATGTGGTGGGGAGGGTATGTATTGGGGAGGGTATGTGGTGGGGGAGGGTATGTGGTGGGGCAGGGTATGTAGTGGTTCATCACCGTCCCTCCTCTTCACTTTCCTGGTGATCTTGTTCACCTATGCACCTCTCACCTTCTCTTCTCCCGTCTTCCAGTCTGGCCTCACCCGTCGCCACCACTTCCCACAAATTATTCCTCAAAATCTCCATAAAAAATGTATAATTTCCCCAAGTTTTCCCGCCAAAATGTTGACATCACAGATAAGAGCGGTTACAGTATTTATTTTAAATTTATTATCTCAGCATGTAAAGGAAAAGTGAATTGTTTAAACAGAATTGAATATATTTATTAGAAAACGTTTCGGTTCTGGGACCCTGAGTGAGGTGTGAGTGACGCATGGTGACCTGAGTGAGGTGTGAGTAACGCATGGTGACCTGAGTGAGGTGTGAGTGACGCATGGTGACCTTAGTGAGGTGTGAGTGACGCATGGTGACCTGAGTGAGGTGTGAGTGACGCATGGTGACCTGAGTGAGGTGTGAGTGACGCATGGTGACCTTAGTGAGGTGTGAGTGACGCATGGTGACCTGAGTGAGGTGTGAGTGACGCATGGTGACCTGAGTGAGGTGTGAGTGACGCATGGTGACCTTAGTGAGGTGTGAGTGACGCATGGTGACCTTAGTGAGGTGTGAGTGACGCATGGTGACCTGAGTGAGGTGTGAGTGACGCATGGTGACCTGAGTGAGGTGTGAGTGACGCATGGTGACCTGAGTGAGGTGTGAGTGACGCATGGTGACCTTAGTGAGGTGTGAGTGACGCATGGTGACCTGAGTGAGGTGCGAGTGACGCATGGTGACCTGAGTGAGGTGTGAGTGACGCATGGTGACCTGAGTGAGGTGTGAGTGACGCATGGTGACCTGAGTGAGGTGTGAGTGACGCATGGTGACCTGAGTGAGGTGTGAGTGACGCATGGTGACCTGAGGTGTGAGTGACGCATGGTGACTTGATTGAGGTGTGAGTGATGCATGGTGACCTGAGTGAGGTGTGAGTGATGCATTGTGACCTGAGTGAGGTGTGAGTGACGCATGGTAACCTGAGTGAGGTGTGAGTGGCGCATTGTGGCCTGAGTGAGGTGTGAGTGACGCATTGTGGCCTGTTTGAGGTGTGAGTGATGCATGGTGACTTGATTGAGGTGTGAGTGATGCATGGTGACCTGAGTGAGGTGTGAGTGACGCATGGTGACCTGAGTGAGGTGTGAGTGACGCATGGTGACCTGAGTGAGGTGTGAGTGACGCATGGTGACCTGAGTGAGGTGTGTGTGACGCATGGTGACCTGAGTGAGGTGTGAGTGTCGCATGGTGAACTGAGTGAGGTGTGGTGACGCATGGTGACCTGAGTGAGGTGTGTGTGACGCATGGTGACCTGAGTGAGGTGTGACGCATGGTGGCCTGAGTGAGGTGTGAGTGACGTATGGTGACCTGAGTGAGGTGTGAGTGACGCATGGTGACCTGAGTGAGGTGTGAGTGACGCATGGTGACCTGAGTGAGGTGTGAGTGACGCATGGTGACCTGAGTGAGGTGTGAGTGATGCATGGTGACCTGAGTGATGTGTGAGTGATGTATGGTGACCTGAGTGAGGTGTGAGTGACGCATGGTGACCTGAGTGAGGTGTGAGTGACGTATGGTGACCTGAGTGAGGTGTGAGTGACGCATGGTGACCTGAGTGATGCGTGAGTGACGCATGGTGACCTAAGTGAGGTGTGTGTCGCATGGTGACCTGAGTGAGGTGTGTGTCGCATGGTGACCTGAGTGAGGTGTGTGTCGCATGGTGACCTGAGTGAGGTGTGTGTAGCATGGTGACCTGAGTGAGGTGTGTGTCGCATGGTGACCTAAGTGAGGTGTGAGTGACGTATGGTGACCTGAGTGAGGTGTGTGACGCATGGTGACCTGAGTGAGGTGTGTGCCGCATGGTGACCTGAGTGAGGTGTGTCGCATGGTGACCTGAGTGAGGTGTGAGTGACGCATGGTGACCTGAGTGAGGTGTGAGTGACGCATGGTGACCTGAGTGAGGTGTGAGTGTCGCATGGTGACCTGAGTGAGGTGTGAGTGTCGCATGGTGACCTGAGTGAGGTGTGAGTGACGCATGGTGACCTGAGTGAGGTGTGTGTGACGCATGGTGACCTGAGTGAGGTGTGTGTGACGCATGGTGACCTGAGTGGGGTGTGAGTGATGCATGGTGACCTGAGTGAGGTGTGTGTGATGCTTGGTGACCTGAGTGGGGTGTGAGTGACGCATGGTGACCTGAGTGAGGTGTGTGTGACGCATGGTGACCTGAGTGAGGTGTGAGTGACGCATGGTGACCTGAGTGAGGTGTGATTGACGCATGGTGACCTGAGTGAGGTGTGATTGATGCATGGTGACCTGAGTGAGGTGTGAGTGTTGCATGGTGACCTGAGTGAGGTGGAAGTGATGCCTGGTGACCTGAGTGAGGTGTGAGTGTTGCATCGTGACCTGAATGAGGTGTGAGTGCCGCATTGTGATCTGAGTGAGGTGTGAGTGTTGCATGGTGACCTGAGTGAGGTGTGAGTGTCTCATGGTGACCTGAGTGAGGTGTGAGTGCCGCATGGTGATCTGAGTAAGGTGTGAGTGCCGCATGGTGACCTGAGTGAGGTGTGAGTGAGACATGGTGACCCGAGTGAGGTGTGAGTGTCGCATGGTGACCCGAGTGAGGTGTGAGTGACGCATGGTGACCCGAGTGTGGTGTGAGTGTCGCGTGGTGACCTGAGTGAGGTGTGAGTGACGCATGGTGACCTGAGTGAGGTGTGAGTGTCGCATGTTGACCTGAGTAAGGTGTGAGTGACGTATGGTGGCTTAAGTGAGGTGTGTCGCATGGTGACCCGAGTGTGGTGTGAGTGACGCATGGTGACCTGAGTGAGGTGTGAGTGTCGCATGGTGACCTGAGTAAGGTGTGAGTGACGTATGGTGACTTAAGTGAGGTGTGAGTGACGTATGGTGACCTGAGTGAGGTGTGAGTGACGCATGGTGACCTGAGTGAGGTGTGAGTGACGCATGGTGACCTGAGTGAGGTGTGAGTGACGAATGGTGACCTAAGTGAGGTGTGAGTGACGCATTGTGACCTGAGTGAGGTGTGAGTGACCTATGGTGACCTAAGTGAGGTGTCAGTGAAGCATGGTGACCTGAATGAGGTGTGAGTGACGCATGGTGACCTGAGTGAGGTGTGAGTGACGCATGGTGACCTAAGTGAGGTGTGAGTGACGCATTGTGACCTGAGTGAGGTGTGAGTGACGTATGGTGTCCTGAGGGAGGTGTGAGTGACGTATGGTGACCTGAGTGAGGTGTGAGTGACACATGGTGACCTAAGTGAGGTGTGAGTGTCGCATGGTGACCTAAGTGAGGTGTGAGTGACGCATGGTGACCTAAGTGAGGTGTGAGTGACGCATGGTGACCTAAGTGAGGTGTCAGTGACACATGGTGACCTAAGTGAGGTGTGAGTGACGCATGGTGACCTGAATGAGGTGTGAGTGACGCATGGTGACCTGAGTGAGGTGTGAGTGACGCATGGTGACCTGAGTGAGATGTGAGTGACGTATGGTGACCTGAGGGAGGTGTGAGTGACGTATGGTGACCTGAGGGAGGTGTGAGTGACGTATGGTGGCCTGAGTGAGGTGTGAGTGATGTATGGTGTCCTGAGGGAGGTGTGAGTGACGTATGGTGACCTGAGTGAGGTGTGAGTGACGTATGGTGACCTGAGTGAGGTGTGAGTGACACATGGTGACCTGAATGAGGTGTGAGTGACGTATGGTGACCTGAGTGAGGTGTGAGTGACACATGGTGACCTAAGTGAGGTGTAAGTGTCGCATGGTGACTTGAGTGAGGTGTGAGTGACTTATGGTGTCCTGAGTGAGGTGTGATTGACGTATGGTGACCTGAGTGAGGCGTGAGTGACGCATGGTGACCTAAGTGAGGTGTGAGTGACGCATGGTGACCTAAGTGAGGTGTGAGTGACACATGGTGACCTAAGTGAGGTGTGAGTGACGCATGGTGACCTGAATGAGGTGTGAGTGACGCATGGTGACCTGAGTGAGGTGTGAGTGATGCATGGTGGCCTGAGTGAGGTGTGAGTGATGCATGGTGACCTAAGTGAGGTGTGAGTGACGCATGGTGACCTGAGTGAGGTGTGAGTGTCGCATGGTGACCTGAGTGAGGTGTGAGTTACGTATGGTGACCTGAGTGAGGTGTGAGTGACGCATGGTGACCTAAGTGAGGTGTTAGTGGTGCATTGTGACCTGAGTGAGGTGTGAGTGACGCATGGTGACCTAAGTGAGGTGTGAGTGACGCATGGTGACCTGAGTGAGGTGTGAGTGACGCATGGTGACCTGAATGAGGTGTGAGTGACGCATGGTGACCTGAGTGAGGTGTGAGTGACGCATGGTGACCTAAGTGAGGTGTGAGTGACGCATGCTGACCTAAGTGAGGTGTTAGTGACGCATTGTGACCTGAGTGAGGTGTGAGTGATGCATGGTGACCTGAGTGAGGTGTGAGTGACGCATGGTGACCTGAGTAAGGTGTGAGTGACGCATGGTGGCCTGAGTGAGGTGTGAGTGATGCATGGTGACCTAAGTGAGGTATGAGTGACGCATGGTGACCTGAGTGAGGTGTGAGTTACGTATGGTGACCTGAGTGAGGTGTGAGTGACGCATGGTGACCTAACTGAGGTGTGAGTGACGCATGGTGACCTGAAGAATGTCATATTAGGATGAGGACGGGTAGACAATGAGATAAGAACATAAGAATGTAGGAACACTGCAGAAGGCCTACTGGCCCACACGAGGCAGGTCCTGTGACTCCTGTGTTACTTGGTAGGTGATGCTCCGCCTGGTTGAGTATCATGTATACTAATGTTTTAGAAATTTTGTGGTTTGCAGTGTTAAGTTGTATAGTGTCGGTGACGGATTAGTGAGGCTTCTAGACACCGTCGACGTCTAAGGTCTTGTTCGGTGAGAACAAGTTGTGCCTCATCCTAGTTCATCAGATGCCCCGTGGAGTCTGTGTGGAAGACACACGTGTACCTTAAGTCGTCTCTGTTCCCGAGATTGCCATGCCAGTATATGTTGACACAAAACATTAAATGTGAAGCAACATGGGAACATAGACTAAAGTTATACGCTGTGGCACTAATAATTATTCTACATGTGTGGTATACAATACCGATAAGATGAAGAATTAGACACGTGAAACATTTGGGTATCGTTATTGTAGACGTTCTACCATCCAGTGGCTTTATCAGTACAAATTCAAGGACATAATTTGAAAACACTAGAACTACTCGTATATACAAAAGATGAGGTAATCTGTATCTCAGCCTTGTAGTTGAAGAACAACAGTGTTCTTCACCAACTCCAAGGCTGAGGGACTTATTACCTCATCTTTTGTATATTGTTCTACTGTCTTCTAATCATGTCCTCGAATTTCTATTGATACAGCCACTGGATGGCAAAATGTCTCAAGTAAGTTAGCCAGATGCTGCACCTTGTCAGGCACCAATGATACTTAATATTATAGCTGATAGTGTTATAAGGTAGCACTTCATAGTTAATCACTAGAGGTTATACGTCCTTATTACCATGAGATTCTGACTGAATAATCTCTTCTTCTTCCATATAAAGTAAATGGTTCAGAAAACCGGCAAGTTGAAGACTGAGACACGTGCAACATTTGGGAATATTTATTGTGGAAATGTTTCTCCAGGCAGTGACTCGTCCATTATTTTGTGTGTATTAGATTGAAGAAGTCACTGGCTGGCGAAACTTTTCCACAATAAATATTCCAAAATGTTTCACAAGTATCTCAGTCTTCAACTCTCCTCCAGTTCAAGTGTGTCTGCTCCTACTTGATTATCATCTTCAGTCTGACTACATCTCTTAGCAGCATAATATTTCGGCATACCTTCAGAGGGTATGAAAATCACGTATGATATTTCCTGAGTTGTACACTAAAGCGTTTCCTCAGTTTAGAGTGAACAGCATTCATCTGTGAAAATATTCTCTACTCTGGCATTAGAAAAGTGAAGGGAAAATGATGCCAGTGCGGGAGATAGAATATTTGGGAACTGTCGTTCTCGTGAAGAATTTTTCTCATTGACCTCAGCCCAGTAGGAGAGTGTTCCAGAGGTCAGCGCCCCCGCGGCCCGGTCCATGACCAAACCTCAACGGTGGATCAGAGCCTGATCAAGCAAGCGGTTGCTGCTGGCCACACGCAATCCAACGTACGATTCACAGCCTGGCTGGTCAAGTACTGACTTTAAGTATCTGTCCAGCTCCCTCTTCAAGACAGCCAGGGGTCTCTTGGTAATCCCTCTTAGGTATGTTGGGAAACAATTGAACAGTCTGTGGCCCCTGACAATATCTTCAAACACGATGTGGACTATGGCTAAAGATAAAGAACATTCCACTCACTTTGAAGGTCGTTCATGGCTAAGAATGTAGACTTTTGTTTAGAAGCAATTAGTACAATAGCATCCTTGCTCTGAGAAGTAGCAATAGTGACATCAACATACTCATTGCTCTCCAGTCTCTGTGAGGCGTAAATAGGTTCTAAGAGACAACTGGAGTGTAGAGAACCTAAGTAATAGTCAAGGTGAGAGAATGTTTAGTAAATTCAGCTTCACAAATTTAACAGCATAAACAAGGAACTGTCAAGCTTTCATTGGGAAATTGTTCGAAGCACTAAAGGCAGACCAGTGAATGGAAAGCCTGAATAAAGCAGCAGACAAGCTTTGTATATAGTATATCTCAGTAAGAAAGTCCAGACGGAGTTCGTTGAGTTAGAGTGGAGAAGACTTGGCACAAGGAAAGTTTGCTGAATTGGTGTATAAGCAGAAAATATATATATAAAAAAAAAGGAATATTTGTGCCGAGAAATTACAGAGATAGAGCAAGAATTAAGCCATTTATACCAGACAGAAGAAGCACAAAGGACCTCCCTCCCTCCCCCCCTTCCAAAAAAAAAATCAGAGCATTGAGAAAAGTCGAAAATTTCCTTCAATATTAGACTTATCAAAGACGTCATGGCGAAATAAATCAAATAAATGATTGAGAACAGTATGAATAAGTGTAAAGTAATCCTATCAACGCCCTTAAAGATGAAGTTGAGAATATTCTTCACAAATTCAGCTCACTTTATAAGTTATATATCTGATATTAGCACATACTCTTGGGAGTCTGAAAGGGAACTTAACATACCCATGCAGGCAGCACCTAGGTCTGACTACCGGCACGCTCTCTTTATAAACAAATGTAAAGTATCATTAGCAAGACTGATAAGTTTGTTTTTTTATAAGCTTAGGTTCATGTGAGGTCTCAGAGGCCTTAAAAAGTAGAGACATGAAGGGCAGCAGAAGAGTAGCATAAAGTACTGACCAGAAGCACTAACATCACACAAAAATCTTTAGTTTTTTTTTTTTTTTTTTTTTTTTTTTTTTTTTTTTTTTTTTTTTTTTTTTTGCCACCGAAGTGGCTAGTTTATTGTGCACCCCATATCCATCCTGTGGACGGTAGCGCGAGAGCATATGGATACACAAAAGGCCTAGGAACTAGGCCCCAAAGGGTTAACAGGAATACATATGGATTTATATCTACATATCTATAGTTCACTTATCTGTTACAAGCAAATTTAGGAAATTTGCTTAGTATATCTGGTATCTTATTTTCATTAATAAGATATCTTGACATGTCACATAGGTTATTATACTGTCTGTCTCTGTATTCCTCAATAAGTGGACAATTAAGCACATAGTGTTCAAGAGAGTGACCATATGCCTGATCACATAATTTACATTTAGTTTGATCATCATCTGTGTGTCTCCCAAACTGCCAGAAGTACTTATAACCAAGCCTAAGCCTGGCCACTAATACATCAGTCAGTCTGTTCACATTGCAAGTTGCTCCATAAACATACTTATCTACGTTCATGTTATCATAGTGGGTTATAGATCTACTCAGGCTTCTAACTGCATTCCTATAACTATCATTTTCATTATTTACTTCTCTCCTAATATTATTCCTAATGCTAGACACAGTTATACCAAAGTTATATTCTACATTCTCCTTCTCGATACTCTTCTTGGCTAACATATCAACTTTATCATGAAGGAGTAATCCAATGTGTGATGGGATCCATAGCAATTGTACATTAATTCCTTTTTCCCTAATTTTTGAGTATCTATACCTGGCTTCCCCAATGAGCATGTTGTTGGAGTCATTATATGAGCCAAGAGCCTTCAATGATGACATAGAATCAGTAATGATGATAGAGTCAAGCTCAGTGTCATAGGTTAGCTTTAGCGCCATTAGGATTGCAAACAATTCAGTTTGCAGTGTAGACGCCCAGTTGTTAATTCTTATGCCTAACTCAACAAATTTATTATCGTTCTTAACTAGGGAGGTGGCAACAAGAGCAGATGCAGCCCTGCCAGAAGACTCCTGTTTAGATCCATCAGTGTATATAACTTGTGATAACTTGTTACTACCAGCTAGGTGAGAAATTTCTTCTTGAGCAGTTGCTCTAACAAGAGATTTAAGGAAAGGATTACTAGCAATGAGCTTCTTGGGAGGAACTTGTAGGTATGTGATATTAAATGAACACATCTTCCATGGAGGGGTGAAATGCTCTTGTTGCCTACAGTGATACAGTTCATGCAGGTTATAAAACTTAATGCAATTGCACGTTTTCACAATCCATTTAGATCTGTGTGTATTTACCTCTAGACACTTGGTAAGATTCACTGTGACAGTGTCTGGTTCGTTTCTCAACATTCTAATACCGAGTACAGTGTTAATTTCAACAATCCTATCACTGATACTAGAAATACCAAGCTCCTTCCTCATGTTAAGAACTTTTGTAGATCTGGGACAGCCAAGAATAATCCTGAGAGCTTCATTTTGCATTAACTCCAAGGGTCGGAGAGAACTTTCTCTAGCTAATATCAACATGGGAGCAGCATAATCAATTAAGGACCTAACATAGGCTATGTACATCATTCTCACGATTCTCACATTTGCACCATAGTTGGGATTGTAGCCAGCAACAGCTTTGAGAGCATTTAGCCTAGCTTTACATTTCTTGTTTAGTTGTGGTATAGTGGATTTGTTAAAGGGTACATCTACACCAAGATATCTGTAAGTTTTAACGTAGCTAATGATTTCACCCTGCAAATAGATGGGTGGGGGATGTCGTTTGCTTGTTAATATCTTAGTTTTAGAGGAAGATATTATGAGGCCTAGTCGATTACAAATTGCTTGAACTTCATTAAGAATGGTATTCATCTTCTTATGCCCTGTTGTATGGATCATGATATCATCAGCATAGCTTATAGCTATATGTTTAGGTGAGGCAGGTAGAGCATTTAGGAGAGCATTAATCAGAATATTAAATAGCATGGGACTAAGAACTCCTCCCTGCGGTGTACCTAAAGACATTTCTTTAGAATCACTTCTGAAGCCTTGGTAAAGGACAGAGGATACTCTATTTGACAGGTATCCTATTATCCAGCAGAGTAAGCTACCACCAATATTCATTTTGGCTAGTTCATGTAGTATAACGGTTCTGTTCGCAATATCAAATGCAGATTTTAGATCAAGAAAAGTGGTAAAACTAGTAGAGGTGTGTGCAGTGAGAAAGGTGGAAATACAGTTCTGCACACTTTTACCTTTCATGAACCCATAGAGGTAGGGGGAAAGTTGATGTCTGATTCTGTAGTACAGTCTGTTAAGCATCATTCTTTCAAAAGTTTTACAAAGACAACTAGTTAAGGAGATCGGCCTAAATGTATCAGGCTGTTGGGGCTTAGGGATAGGCACAATGAGACTATTGGTCCAGGAAGTAGGAAGAACGCCCTCAATGTAACTGAGATTATACAGTGCCAACAAAGGGTTATCAGGCACGTGCCTTAGAGTTCTGAGAATATCATAGGTTATACCATCCTCTCCAGGAGCAGTTGATCGACCTTTATAACCCAGGAAGGTCAGGCTTGTCACAACTCTTACAGCAGTATGAAAAACTGTGGAGTTCTTGGAAGAAAGGAACACCTAGCTGACGTAATCTACATGCATTTTACAAATATATACAAAAGATGAGGTAATCAGTCCCCTGAGGGACTGATTACCTGTAGCTCGCTGCTACATCATCATTCATGCAGCACCAGTGATAATAGTTTTTGTTTTCTTATGTTCTTAAATAGACGGTTTTGTAAGTTAATATAGTCAAACAAAATAAAGACAGTAATATTTTTACGTTTACGGGAGGAGTTAAGAAACTGTTGTTGTGAACCTGGTATTGTGTCCCGTAGCTGGATCA
Source organism: Cherax quadricarinatus (assembly GCF_038502225.1). NCBI lineage: Eukaryota > Metazoa > Arthropoda > Malacostraca > Decapoda > Parastacidae > Cherax > Cherax quadricarinatus. The sequence continues at coordinate 2,901,722 of NC_091294.1, read as the reverse complement.
CTAGCGCACTCACCTCACACACTGAGGTCCGGGGTTCAAATCTCCTCCAGTACGGCTGGTAAACATTAGGGAGGTGTTACCATAAGACACCTGCTGTCCCTGTCCCTGTTCACCCATCAGTTTAAAATGGGTGTTAGTCGACTATTGTGGGTCGCATCCTGGGACAAAACTGACGTAATTTGCTAGAAATGCTCAGCATAACGAGTGGCTTTGTATATAGTAGTATGTCATTGTTGTCAGCTAGGACTGTATACCTTGTACATGTACTTGTAGTAAATAAAGATATTATTATTATTATTATTATTATTATTATTATTGTTATTGTTAAGGAAATGAGCGCAGAAAAGTGAGGATAGTTTATATTCCCACAGTCGAGTACACACCGCCACCTGTGTGACATAACAACAATGGCTTTAAGTTGGAAAAATTCAGATTCAGGAAGGATATAGGAAAGCACTGGTTTGGTAATAGAGTTGTGGATGAGTGGAACAAACTCCTGAGTATAGAGGCTAAAACGTTGTGTAGTTTTAAAAATAGGTTGGATAAATACCTGAGTGGGTGTGAGTAGGTGCGAGTTGGACCTGACTAGCTTGTGCTACTAGGTCAGATGTCATGCTCCTTCCTTAAGTGAATGTGACCTGACCTGACTAGGTTAGGGCGTTGGCTTAATTAAACCGGTGGGAGATTTGGACCTGCCTCGCATGGGCCAGTAGGCCTGCTGCAGTGTTCCTACTTTCTTGTGTTCTTATTATGCTCTTCACCTCAGGGGGCAAACATTGAGTCATATGTCGAGGCTTACAAAACGCTCTGTTAACACAAGCAACAGGTAACATACCTAACACCCTCCAACACTTCATTCCTCCAACAATAACACTACATCTTGTACACCTTATTCTTAATCGAAGCAGAAGACCATGATGAGCCGGATTAATGAATATTATTGTGACTAAGACCGAGATACAAGATCTTGTTTGCCTTCGCAGTGAAGCTCAAGGAATGCACGGAAGAACTGGCAGCCGAAGCCAAGGATCACTTCTTCACATCATATACTGCTTAGCAAGGTCAACACTGCTAACATAAACAGACTCAGACACACACGTCACCTACAGAACCTTTGTAGCACCAACAGATGGAGGGATAGAGACCCGAAATTATCAGTAAACTTTCTATACCAATAATCCAGAAATCTTTATGGCAAGTGTAAATATCAGGTATATAAAGCTTAAACGACTGGCAGAATATCAGTTATTTATAGAAGCTGTGGGAATTGTGAAAAAATAATTTAAACGTAAGACAAAAGGCAGACAATGTTTGATTAACAAAGACAAGTTTTATTTAAACAACAGAATGTACAGACACGTGACAGTGGAACACACTGAGCTAGTTTATCACACACTAGAGTAACACCTACAACAGCTCACAGTACAACTTGACTGAAGAGGAGGGATGGGACGATACCAAAGCTTTTGCCGATGATGATACTCAATTTAAGACAGATAACGATAATGAGAACAGTATGTGTACCATCCACTGGTACCGGTACTTTGACACACACCTACTGCAGACGAGAAATATGTGCCCCAAAAGCCATATTACAGGAGGATACACTACCATAGGTACTAACAAGATCCAAACATCTCAAATGATTAGTACATTTTCCATTTTTGGTTAATATTCAGGTTTAAAAAAAAATTAAAATGAAATTAGGTATATAAGTGGGCTCGCAGAAGCTACTGAAATGTTTGGAGTGTTCACAGAAACACGTACAAGGAGTGTTTTGATCGTCGAGATATTGATAATAAACTACAGTGCATATTGATGTGAGCAAGTAATTTTTCAGAGACTCATTTTGCAGTATGAAACCATTAATATTTTCAAATGATACAGTAGAAGTTCTAGATATTAATGTGGAGAATAAGAGTCTGACAATTATCCTTTAATATAAACCACAGTCAATAATGGAAGAGGAATTCACGAAAGAAATAAGGAAGATAGAGAGCATCCTCGAAATCACTGGCAGTCCCTCACCAATATTATCCTACTTAGATATTTCAATATTACAAATGCTAAGTGGCAGATGATTGTTAACAGTATAATATCATATATAGTGCGCTGTATAGCCCTTGTGGCGTAGCGCTTTTTGATAATAATAATAATAATAATCATATATAGTACCAGAAAGAGTCCAACACACATACCAGAGAGTTACTGCACCTCTGGAAAGTTTACTTTGAATCAAGAAATAAAATAATTTACTAGAAATGAAAATACATTCGACTTGATATTCACGAACAACGAGGAACGAATGAGAAGAATAATGATCTCAAATATATTCCGATCACAACTTCACTGACGTACAAACGAACATAAATCCATCCCTAGAGAATCTAAAACGTAGACAACGTGAAAGAAAATTAAATTAATTTAATTTAAACTAGATAAATGTGAAAAAAAAACTGTCAGATACTCTGGGGATCATTTCTGAGCAACAAAGACCCACAGCAGTGTATGATGGAAACACTGAATACAGAAGCAGATGAAGTCTGTATGAAGTATGTTCCATTGAGGAAGCCTGTAGGGAGATCAAATACTGAAAGATACTATAGAAGAATGTATAAGAGAAAGGGGCTACTGAATTAATGGCTTAAAAATATGCATGCAATGAACATGGAAGATAATCATCAGTGAGTGAGTACTGGTGTAGAACAGAAGTTTACCTGTTCGTACCAGACTAAAGAAATACAACAGAAACAAAATCTTAGTTTCTTTAACTTTTCGCCAAATTCGAACTAATAACTGCATCTAGAATTGTTCCAGTGTTCGCGGGGAGTCATACATGGATGACGAGAAAGGTATGAGTAAAATTTAAAAAAGGGACTTGGTAATAAACCCACCAAAACAATGGAAAGAGTTGATAATCTGGACATTCTTTGCATTACCTCTGCCCAACCTGTAAATCATTTATCTGACATAAATGAAAATCTTACAGAATTCTAGGAAGGAAATAGAAAATATGGCGCCACATGCAGCACCATGGCATGATTCATGGAATTAGTTATTCATGAAGAAGTACAACATACCATTAAAATGAGTGGTCGTTATTGTTTAGTGAAAGAGTTTATATTCGCGTGAAATCCAAGAGTTCCAGGAAAGTGCCAACATGGCTCCTCTGCACATAGGAAGTACTAGAACTTTATCAAAAAAAATTATATACCCGTATTACGTTATAAGATCAATTTTATGGAACAGCATGACCTAGGTAAGTCAGTATTGAGTTAGATCAGGAAGATCATGTTTGTCACAACTAATAAACCATATTTTAAAATTAATGAGGCTTAGGAAGAAAATCAAAACGCATATGTGGTCTGGAGGTTACCTGGAGGTTATTCCGGGGATCAACGCCCCCGCGGCCCGGTCCATGACCAGGCCTCCCGATGGATCAGGGCCTGATCAACTAGGCTGTTACTGCTGGCCGCACGCAGTCCAACGTACGAGCCACAGCCCGGCTGATCTGGCACTGACTTTAGGTATCTGTCCAGCTCTCTCTTGAAGGCAGCCAGGGGTTTATTGGCAATTCCCCTAATGCTTGATGGGAGGCTGTTGAACAGTTTTGGGCCCCGGACACTTATGGTGTTTTCCCTTAGTGTACCAATGGCGCCCCTACTTTTTATTGGGGGCATTTTGCATCGCCTGCCCAGTCTTTTACTTTTGTAGGGAGTGATTTCTGTGTGCAGATTTGGGACCATTCCTTCCAAGATTTTCCAAGTGTAGATTATGATATATCTCTCCCTCCTGCGTTCCAACGAGTACAAGTCAAGTGCTTCCAAGCGTTCCCAGTAGTTAAGGTGCTTGACAGAACTTATACGTGCAGTAAAGGATCTCTGTACACTCTCTAGACTCTCTACACTCTACACTCTCTACATAGACTTCCCAGAGGCATTTGACAGATACAGTCCTTGATAACCCATAAAATAAGAAAGGAACAAGGATATTAATTTTCTCAGGAATAGAACAGAGAGTAGTAATAAAAGCTAGACTTAGCGAAGTGAAAAGTTTAGCACCCCAAGGTACGGTTCTGGCGCCTTTTTGTTTCTCATCATCATGGCAGACAAAGATACCGAAGTCACTATGAAAGTGGCCTCGATGAAGGACTTGAAAAATTTGCAAGCAGATTTCGGTCAAGTCTTCCAGTGGGTAATAGAAAATAACGTGATATTCAATGGCAACAACTTCCAACTGCTCGGATATGGAAGAATGAACCCAAAAGAAATACTGGATACTAAGTACAGGAGGACCTTATTGAACGAGACGAACATATAAAGGACTTTGTTATAATGTCTGATGATCTATCATTATAAAAAGACAGTAAGGCAAATGCTTAGAAATATATAATAGGAGGACAGGGTGAATAATGAGGGTTTTTAAAAAAGAGAAAATACAATATCACAAAAGTACTGAAGCTACTGGAAGTCCCTAAATCTTCTTGGAAAGTATTCGCTGGAACAAAGACGCCTGATGTATACATGGGAGTTGCTTGAGAGCCTAGTCCCAAATCTACACACCTCCATAGCAACATACTGGAATGAAAGATGTTGGAGGAAGTACAGAATAGACCCAATGAAAAGTAGTGGCGCCATGGCATCCTTGGTCACAGAGTATTCAGCCTTCTACCAGTAGATTTCAGTATAGTATTGTCGGAATAAGTATAGAAATTTTCAAGAGAACTGATCCACCACCACCTGCAAAATGCCCGATCAACTAGGCTATGATGACTGTGTGGACCAGCAGAAACACCCTGTTTGAATAGCCAGTCAAGAGAAATCCCTGGCCCCTGGCCCCTCGCCCCTGGCCCCCTGGCCCCTTGCCCCTGGCCCCTGGCCCCTGGCCCCTGGCCCCTGGCCCCTGGCCCCTGGCCCCTGGCCCCTGGCCCCTGGCCCCTGGCCCCTGGTTGGGCTGCGAGAGTAGAAAAACTTTCGAAATCGATCACAGATATACTACCTCGTACAACATTCAAGGATAGTTTGACAAACAAACCTTGACTCTGCACGAGTCATTGTTAGCTCTGACATGAGGTACAACCACTGATGGTGCTCTAAGTGAGGTTGCTCCCACAGTATTTTTTGTTCATGAGCAATGACTCGTAAAAGAAGGTATTAGCTGTTTAAAATTCACTGTATGACAAGGCATCCATTATGGAGTAATTACTTGATCACGCTGTCTGCTCACAGTCAACTCCAGAGTTTAAGTTTGTCTGAGAGTCGCTCATACCCGAGATATCTCATTATTCTGTGTAAAATGTTAGTCTTGTGCGTACGAGTACGTTATCTTAAGGGGCACGTAAGTCCACCGTCTTCTAATAACATCTTCATTTTTCCACTATAATCTACCTTGTCTATAATTACTTTCACATTTGCTTTGCCTGTTTCGTAAGGTGACGTCTAAGATCTTTCCTTAATTCATGGTATAACTTAACAGATCTTTGAGGCCAACTGTGTTGTAGAGCTCTGAGCTTTGCTCAGCTCTACAACAGAATCCAACGTGCATTGGATTCCCACATGTAATCCAGTGTACGAAGCACAGCCCTGTTGGTTAAGTATCTGTTCAGCTCCTCGAAGACAGCCAGGGATCTATTGGTTATCCTCCTTATGTTTGATGGGAGGCTGTTGAACAGCCTTGGGTCCCTAACACTCATTGTTTTTTCTCGTAGTGCATTCATAACACCCTTGCTTTTCATTGGGGGAATGTTGCATTGTGAGTCTACTGCTTTCATAGGGAGTGATTTATGTGTGCAGATTTGGGACTAGTTCCTCTAGGATTTTTCCAGGTGTAAATTATGATGAACCCCTCTCGCCTGCGCTCTAGGGAGTACAGGTTAAGGGCCTTCAGACGTTTCCAATAACTGAGATTCTTTACTGAGATATGATGAGTCCCAAGAGGCCAGAGATGAGTGATGACCATCAAAGTGGCCTAGGAGGAGGGGCCAGGAGCCGAGTCTCGACCCTCGGAAACACAGTTCAGTGAATACGCATGCATACATACAGGCATCCATATATACATGTATAAGTACGCACACAAATATACAGGTTCCATACGTATGTTCACGCACACAGGCGTAAATATGTACACATGCACATGTACATGTACACTTACGTATGCCTGTACATACATGTACTTTTATACACTTGCATATACATGCGTAAGTATACATTATACAATCACATACACAAATACACAATGATACATACCATATGCATAAATACAACGCACATACAAGCGCGCACGCATAAATATGTATATTTTACTGTTAGAATTTGAATGCCACCCGCCACTGTTCTTTTTGCCTGTACTGAGGTAGAAGAGGCTGGGCTTATGGGATACGGGGACATCTTTCTCGGATCGCGCAGTGTCCCACACACGCCTCTAGTATTTTATTAATGGTTGTAGCTGCAGTTCATAAGGGCGTGTGGGCGTGCGTACGGAGGTGTGGATGTACGTACGGTCGTGGCAAAGTAAATAAAGGTAGTATTATATGTAGTTAATACCAGATGGTGTTCACTCTCTCTCTCTCTCTCTCACTTCCCCTCCCTCCCTCCCTCTCTCTCTCTCTCTCTCTCTCCTCTCTCCCCCCTCTCTCTCTCTCTCCTATCTCTCTCTCTCCTCTCTCTCTCTCTCTCTCTCCTCTCCTCTCTCCCTCTCTCTCTCTCTCTCTCTCTCTCTCTCTCTCTCTCTCTCTCCTCTCTCTCTCTCTCTCTCTCCCCTCCTCTCTCCTCTCTCTCTCTCTCTCTCTCTCTCTCTCTCTCTCCTCTCTCTCTCTCTCTCTCTCTCTCTCTCTCTCTCTCTCTCTCTCTCTCTCTCTCTCTCTCTCTCTCTCTCTCTCTCTCTCTCTCCTCTCTCTCCTCTCTCTCCTCTCTCTCTCTCTCTCCCTCTCTCTCTCTCTCCTCTCTCTCTCTCTCTCTCCTCTCTCTCTCTCTCTCTCTCTCTCTCTCTCTCTCTCTCTCGCTATCATATGTTTATTCCGCCCTACCCCCTCCCCACCATGTTACTTCTCTCCTTCTTCCCTCGTTCTTTCTCTTCCCCCTGTCACTCTTCCCCTACCTATCATTCCTCTTTCTCTCACTTCTTCCCTTCCTCCCTGCCTGGAGTCTACCTTAAAATTGTTCCGGGGGTCAGTGCCCCCGCTCCCCAGTCCTTGACCAGGCCTCGTGGTGGATCAGGGCTTGATTCACTAGGCTGTTACTGCTGGCCGCACGTAGTCCAACGTAGTCCACCCAGCTGATCGGGTGCTGACTTTTTGTATCTGTTCGGCTCCCTCTTGATAATTTCCCTTATGCATGCTGGGAGGATGTTGAACAATGTTGGGCCCCGGACACTGCTGTGTTTCCTCGCAGTATATTCATGGCGCCCCAACTTTTCATTGGGGATATGTTGCACGGGTCTGCTTACTCTTTTGATTTCGTATGGAGTGATTTCTGTGTGCAGATTTAGGACTAGTTCCTCTAGGATTTGCCAGGAGTAGATTATGATGTATCTCTCTCGCCTGCTTTCAAAGGAATACAGGTCAAATGACTCCAAACGTTCCCAGTAATTAAGGCTCTTGACTGAACTGATATGTACAGTGAAGGTTCTCTGTACATTCTCTAGATCTGCGATCTAGTGATGCTGTTAGTGTACAGCAGTATTCCAGTCTAGAGACTACAAGTGATATAAAAAGGATCATCATTGGCTTGGAATCCTTGTATTGAAAGTTTTCATTATTCATCCTATCATTTTCCTCGCAGATGTTATAGTGACACTGTTGTGATCCTTGAAGGCAACATCCTCTGACAAGTCCTTCATATTACTTTTCTGCTCTAATGTGTGGTAAGAGTTTGTAATGTACTCAATTCTAGCTATTATTTCCTCAAGTTTTCCATAGCGGAGTATTTGAAATTTGTCATTGCACATCATATTGTTTTCCGTTGCCCATTGAAAAACTTTGTTTATAACTGCTGGCAGATTTACTTTGTCCTCAGTGGATGACAGTCTCTTTAAGGTTCTAGTACCGTCTGCACAGGAAGACTCAGTGCTGTTCTATGGTTTACATCTCTGTCTGATGTGAAGATGAGAAACAGGATGGGGGCGAGTACTGTGCCTTGTGGAACAGAGCTTTTCACTGTGGCAGCTTCCGACTTAACTCTGTTTACCATGACTCTTGATGTTCGATTGGTTAGAAAGTTGAAGATCCATCTGCCCACTTTTCTATTTATTCCTTTAACACTTTATCAAGCATTTTGTGGGCTAGTACAAGATGATCGCACTTGTCAAAGGCTTTAGCAAAGTCTGTTTTTCAGTGCATCCAAGACCATATCATAGTGGTCCAGTAGCTGTGAGAGGCAGGAAAGACCTGCTCTAAAACTCGTTTTGCCCTGGGTTGTGCAATTGTTAAGAATGTAAGTGATTAGCGACCATGCTTCTTAGAACCCTTTCAGATGCTTTTTATGATATGGGGCGTTACAGCTATCGGCCTATAATTCTTTGCTATTGCTTTGCTGCTACCTTTACGGAGCGGGGCTATATCCGTTGTTTTTAGCGACTGAGAGATTTCACTCGCTTCTGTACCACCTTTCCATAGCACAAGACATGCGACAGGGGTTTCTTGCAATTATTTATGAACACGAAGTTCTTGTTGCCTCTGTGATCTTAAAAATATCTTCATAAAATTATATTCCTTCTCTCTGTGATAGGTTACGCTGAGAGATGGTAATTCCCAAGTGATAGTGACTCCAGCTCTGCTGCAACAAAGCACTTGAAGCTTCCATAGCTTCTGAACCTTTAAAAGATTAAATTGACAATATCCACATTCCGCTACTGGTGTCTTCCAGGTCAAACTGACGCCGCATTTTAACACCATGTATATATGAAATCCATCCTGCGTGATGAAATATGACAGGGAAACATAGCTAGCTTTTGTTTCCACTGTGTAGTGTCGTATAGTGTCGTGTAGTGTCGTATAGTGTCGTATAGTGTCGTATAGTGTCGTATAGTGTCGTATAGTGTCGTGTAGTGTCGTATAGTGTCGTATAGTGTCGTATAGTGTCGTATAGTGTCGTGTAGTGTCGTATAGTGTCGTATAGTGTCGTATAGTGTCGTGTAGTGTCGTATAGTGTCGTGTAGTGTCGTATAGTGTCGTGTAGTGTCGTATAGAACAGGGAAGCAACACATTGTTCATGTAGCCAGTTCTGATAAAAAAAATATCGCTCTCTCCCCCCCTCTCCTCTCTAACCCTCCCTCTCCTCTCTCCCCCTCCCTCTCCTCTCTCACTTCCGCCTCTTTTATGCATTGTCAGATATTTTTCCTTTTCGTCTCCCTCCTCGGCCTTGTGTTTTCACGTTTTCTTTGCCACTGCCATTATTTATTTTCTTCCGTCACTATTTAGTTACCCTGGAAGATGTACGTCCAGATGTTCCCTTCATTCTTGTTCCTCCGGCAAGGTCATGTAAATACTTCATTACCGCTAACTTGGTCACCTATCACAACTTTGTGGCCCGGTCCCTGGACCCATTATGTACCTCTGTAATCTTTTAATTCACCCACCCCATGGGTATGGGGTGACTACTACCCTCACAGTGGGGATGGGAGGGGACACCCCATAGTCAGTGTATTGGTGGTAGTCACCCCATACCCACTGTGTGGATGGTAGACTATCGCCCACACAATGGGTATGGATAGACTACCGCCCACATCATGGATATGGGTAGACTACCGCCCACACCATGGGTATGGGTAGACTACCCCCCACACCATGGGTATAGGTAGACTACGCCCACACCATGGGTATAGGTAGACTACCGCCCACATCATGGGTATTGGTAAACTACCGCCCACACCATGGGCATGGGTAGACTACCGCCCACATCATGGGTATGGGTAGACTACCACCCTCACCATGGGTATGGGCAGACTACCGCCCACACCAGGGGTATGGGTAGACTACCGCCCACACCATGGGTATGGGTAGATTACCGCCCACACCAAGGTCTTCGTTTATTGCCAGAAAACCTCTCATTCAACACCGGTGTGTTGTAACCTTTGATGTGTTGTAACCAGGGGTGTGTTGTAACCAGTGGTGTGTTGTAACCAGTGTTGTGTTGTAACCAGGGGTGTGTTGTAACCAGTGGTGTGTTGTAACCAGTGGTGTGTTGTAACCAGGGGTGTGTTGTAACCAGTGGTGTGTTGTAACCAGTGTTGTGTTGTAACCAGGGGTGTGTTGTAACCAGTAGTGTGTTGTAACCAGGGGTGTGTTGTAACCAGTGGTGTGTTGTAACCAGGGGTGTGTTGTAACCAGGGGTGTGTTGTTTACCTGGAGTTTACCTGGAGAGAGTTTCGGGGGTCAACGCCCCCGCGGCCCGGTCTGTGACCAGGCCTCCTGGTGGATCAGCGCCTGATCAACCAGGCTGTTGTAACCAGAGGTGTGTTGTAACTTTTGGTGTGTTGTAACCAGGGGTGTGTTGTAACCAGTGGTGTGTTGTAGCCAGTGGTGTGTTGTAACCAGAGGTGTGTAGTAACCTTTGGTGTGTTGTAACCAGTGGTGTGTTGTAACCAAGGGTGTGTTGTAACCAAGGGTGTGTTGTAACCAGTGGTGTGTTGTAACCTTTGGTGTGTTGTAACCAGGGATGTATTGTAACCAGTGGCGTGTTGTAACCATTGGTGTGTTGTAACCAGTGGTGTGTTGTAACCAGTGGTGTGTTGTAACAAGGGGTGTGTTGTAACCAGGGGTGTGTTGTAACCAGTAGTGTGTTGTAACCAGGGGTGTGTTGTAACCAGTAGTGTGTTGTAACCAGGGATGTGTTTTAACCAGTGGTGTGTTGTAACCAGGGGTGTGTTGTAACCAGGGGTGTGTTGTAACCAGGGGTGTGCTGTAACCAGTGGTGTGCTGTAACCAGTGGTGTGTTGTAACCAGTGGTGTGTTGTAACCAGGGATGTGTTGTAACCAGTGGTGTGTTGTAACCAGTGGTGTGTTGTAACCAGTGGTGTGTTGTAACCAGTGGCGTGTTGTAACCAGTGGCGTGTTGTAACCAGTGGCGTGTTGTAACCAGTGGTGTTTTGTAACGAGGGATGTGTTGTAACCAGTGGTGTGTTGTAACCAGGGATGTGTTGTAACCAGGGATGTGTTGTAACCAGGGGTGTGTTGTAACCAGTGGTGTGTTGTAACCAGTGGTTTGTTGTAACCAGGGGTGTGTTGTAACTAGGGATGTGTTGTAAACAGTGGTGTATTGTAATCAGTTGTAAGCAGTGGTGCGTTGTAACCAGGGATGTGTTTTAACCAGTGGTGTATTGTAACCAGTTGTAAGCAGTGGTGTGTTGTAACCAGAGATGTGTTTTAACCAGTGGTGTGTTGTAACCAGTGGTGTGTTGTAACCAGTGGTGTGTTGTAACCAGTGGTGTATTGTAACCAGTGGTGTATTGTAACCAGTTGTAAGCAGTGGTGTGTTGTAACCAGAGATGTGTTTTAACCAGAGATGTGTTGTAACCAGTGGTGTGTTGTAACCAGTGGTGTATTGTAACCAGTGCCCTAAGGCGCTGTCCTGGCACCTCTGCTGTTTCTCCTCATAGCAGACATAGATAATAACACCCGGCACAGTTTTGTATCATCATTTGCAGATGACACTAAAATAAGCATGAAAGTCACTACGGTAGAGGACACTGAAAAAGTACAGGAAGACATAAACAGGGTTTACCAGTGGGCAGTGGTGAACATAACGTTCAATGGTGATAAGTTCCAGCTGCTTAGATATGGAAAGAATGAAGAACTCAAAACAACACTATATACAAAACTCAAGAGGGTCACCAAATAGAACGTAAGGAACACGTAAAAGACCTGGGAATAATTATGTCAGTGGACCTTTCTTTTAAAGACCATAACAAGACAAAGATCACAACAGCCCGGAAGATGACGGGGTGGGTATTGAGAACTTTCAAAACAAGGGAAATAATGCCGATGGTGACACTCTTCAAATCGCTAGTGCTCCTTCACTTAGAATATTGCTCAGTGGTGACGGCCCCGTTCAAGGCAGGAGAAATATCGGAGCTGGAACAAATACAGAGATCGTTTACGGCTCACATTGAGCCGGTAAAGCACCTAAACTACTGGGAACGCCTGCAAGTCTTCAACATGTACTCATTAGAGCGGAGGAGAGAGAGGTACATGATAATATATACCTGGAAAGTACTCGAGGGCTTGGTCTCAAATCTGCACACTGCCATAACAACATACTGGAGTGAGAGATATGGGAGGAAGTGTAAAATAAACCCAGTGAGGAGCAGGGGTGCTGTGAGGACAATAAGGGAACACTGTATCAACATCCGGGGTCCAAGACTTTTCAACATCTTACCAGAAGATATCAGAAACACTGCTGGAACAAGTGTTGAAACCTTCAAGAGGAAACTAGACAAGTATCTTCACCAGGTGCCAGATCAACCAGGCTGTGATGAATATGTGGGGCAGCGGGCCTCCAGCAGCAACAGCCTGGTTGACCAGGCAAGCACCAGATGAGCCTGGCCCATGGCCGGGCTCAGAGAGTAGATATACTCTCGAAACTCTTCAGAGGTAAGGAAAGGTGTGTTGTAACCAGTGTTGTGTTGTAACCAGTGTTGTGTTGTAACCAGTGGTGTGATGTGTGTTGTAACCAGTGGTGTGTTGTAACCAGTGTTGTGTTGTAACCAGGGGTGTGTTGTAGCCAATGGTGTGTTGTAACCAGTGTTGTGTTGTAACCAGGAGTGTGTTGTAACCAGTGTTGTGTTGTAACCAGTGGTGTGCTGTAACCAGTGGTGTGTTGTAACCAGTGGTGTGTTGTAACCAGGGGTTTGTTGTAACCAGGGGTGTGCTGTAACCAGGGGTGTGTTGTAACCAGTGGTGTGTTGTAACCAAGGTGTGTTGTAACCAATGGCGTGTTGTAAACAGTGATGTGTTGTAACCAGTGGTGTGTTGTAACCAGGGGTGTGTTGTAACCAGGGGTGTGTTGTAACCAGGGGTGTGTTGTAACCAGGGGTGTGTTGTAACCAGGGATGTGTTGTAACCAAGGTGTATTGTAACCAGGGATGTGTTGTAACCAAGGTGTGTTGTAACCAGGGATGTGTTGTAACCAGGGGTGTGTTGTAACCAGGGATGTGTTGTAACCAGGGGTGTGTTGTAACCAGGGATGTGTTGTAACCAAGGTGTGTTGTAACCAGGGATGTGTTGTAACCAAGGTGTGTTGTAACCAGGGGTGTGTTGTAACCAAGGTGTGTTGTAACCAGGGGTGTGTTTGATGCAGGTACTGACAGGTGCAGGCGCCCTGGTGCCGCTCCTGTATACACCATAAACGGTGTTCTCTGTGCGATATATTGAGAGAACTTGTCTGGTAGTCTTCAAACTTTCAACACAGTTTTATCCTTCTGAGGAGAAAGTTGACATTTTGGTGTGTAGGTGAAAATTTACCAATTTTGATCTTAATCTTTTTTCTGTGAATAAAGTTGAATATGTCTGAGGCCGTCTCTCGTCTGTATGACTTACACATGTTGAGTATGTCTGAGGCCGTCTCTCGTCTGTATGACTTACACATGTTGAGTATGTCTGAGGCCGTCTCTCGTCTGTATGACTTACACATGTTGAGTATGTCTGAGGCTGTCTCTCGTCTGTATGACTTACACAAGTTGAGTATGAGGCTGTCTCTCGTCTGTATGACTTACACATGTTGAGTATGTCTGAGGCTGTCTCTCGTCTGTATGACTTACACAAGTTGAGTATGTCTGAGGCTGTCTCTCGTCTGTATGACTTACACAAGTTGAGTATGTCTGAGGCTGTCTCTCGTCTGTATGACTTACACAAGTTGAGTATGTCTGAGGCTGTCTCTCGTCTGTATGACTTACACAAGTTGAGTATGTCTGAGGCCGTCTCTCGTCTGTATGACTTACACAAGTTGAGTATGTCTGAGGCTGTCTCTCGTCTGTATGACTTACACAAGTTGAGTATGTCTGAGGCTGTCTCTCGTCTGTATGACTTACACAAGTTGAGTATGTCTGAGGCCGTCTCTCGTCTGTATGACTTACACAAGTTGAGTATGTCTGAGGCTGTCTCTCGTCTGTATGACTTACACAAGTTGAGTATGTCTGAGGCTGTCTCTCGTCTGTATGACTTACACAAGTTGAGTATGTCTGAGGCTGTCTCTCGTCTGTATGACTTACACAAGTTGAGTATGTCTGAGGCCGTCTCTCGTCTGTATGACTTACACAAGTTGAGTATGTCTGAGGCTGTCTCTCGTCTGTATGACTTACACAAGTTGAGTATGTCTGAGGCTGTCTCTCGTCTGTATGACTTACACAAGTTGAGTATGTCTGAGGCCGTCTCTCGTCTGTATGACTTACACAAGTTGAGTATGTCTGAGGCTGTCTCTCGTCTGTATGACTTACACAAGTTGAGTATGTCTGAGGCTGTCTCTCGTCTGTATGACTTACACAAGTTGAGTATGTCTGAGGCCGTCTCTCGTCTGTATGACTTACACAAGTTGAGTATGTCTGAGGCTGTCTCTCGTCTGTATGACTTACACAAGTTGAGTATGTCTGAGGCTGTCTCTCGTCTGTATGACTTACACAAGTTGAGTATGTCTGAGGCTGTCTCTCGTCTGTATGACTTACACAAGTTGAGTATGTCTGAGGCCGTCTCTCGTCTGTATGACTTACACAAGTTGAGTATGTCTGAGGCTGTCTCTCGTCTGTATGACTTACACAAGTTGAGTATGTCTGAGGCTGTCTCTCGTCTGTATGACTTACACAAGTTGAGTATGTCTGAGGCCGTCTCTCGTCTGTATGACTTACACAAGTTGAGTATGTCTGAGGCTGTCTCTCGTCTGTATGACGTACACATGTTGAGTATGTCTGAGGCCGTCTCTCGTCTGTATGACTTACACATGTTGAGTATGTCTGAGGCTGTCTCTCGTCTGTATGACTTACACATGTTGAGTATGTCTGAGGCTGTCTCTCGTCTGTATGACTTACACAAGTTGAGTATGTCTGAGGCTGTCTCTCGTCTGTATGACTTACACATGTTGAGTATGTCTGAGGCTGTCTCTCGTCTGTATGACGTACACAAGTTGAGTATGTCTGAGGCTGTCTCTCGTCTGTATGACGTACACAAGTTGAGTATGTCTGAGGCCGTCTCTCGTCTGTATGACGTACACAAGTTGAGTATGTCTGAGGCTGTCTCTCGTCTGTATGACGTACACAAGTTGAGTATGTCTGAGACCGTCTCTCGTCTGTATGACTTACACATGTTGAGTATGTCTGAGGCCGTCTCTCGTCTGTATGACTTACACAAGTTGAGTATGTCTGAGGCCGTCTCTCGTCTGTATGACTTACACAAGTTGAGTATGTCTGAGGCCGTCTCTCGTCTGTATGACTTACACAAGTTGAGTATGTCTGAGGCTGCCTCTCGTCTGTATTACTTACACAAGTTGAGTATGTCTGAGGCTGTCTCTCGTCTGTATGACTTACACAAGTTGAGTATGTCTGAGGCCGTCTCTCGTCTGTATGACGTACACAAGTTGAGTATGTCTGAGGCTGTCTCTCGTCTGTATGACTTACACAAGTTGAGTATGTCTGAGCCCGTCTCTCGTCTGTATGACTTACACAAGTTGAGTATGTCTGAGGCTGCCTCTCGTCTGTATTACTTACACAAGTTGAGTATGTCTGAGGCTGTCTCTCGTCTGTATGACTTACACAAGTTGAGTATGTCTGAGGCTGCCTCTCGTCTGTATGACTTACACAAGTTGAGTATGTCTGAGCCCGTCTCTCGTCTGTATGACTTACACAAGTTGAGTATGTCTGAGGCTGTCTCTCGTCTGTATGACTTACACAAGTTGAGTATGTCTGAGGCTGCCTCTCGTCTGTATTACTTACACAAGTTGAGTATGTCTGAGGCTGCCTCTCGTTTGTATTACTTACACAAGTTGAGTATGTCTGAGGCTGTCTCTCGTCTGTATGACTTACACAAGTTGAGTATGTCTGAGGCTGCCTCTCGTCTGTATGACTTACACAAGTTGAGTATGTCTGAGGCTGTCTCTCGTCTGTATGACTTACACATGTTGAGTATGTCTGAGGCTGTCTCTCGTCTGTATGACTTACACATGTTGAGTATGTCTGAGGCTGTCTCTCGTCTGTATGACTTACACATGTTGAGTATGTCTGAGGCTGTCTCTCGTCTGTATGACTTACACAAGTTGAGTATGTCTGAGGCCGTCTCTCGTCTGTATTACTTACACAAGTTGAGTATGTCTGAGGCCGTCTCTCGTCTGTATTACTTACACATGTTGAGTATGTCTGAGGCTGTCTCTCGTCTGTATGACTTACACATGTTGATAAATTAGACACATGTGCAACATTTTCAGGATTGATGGACTGACCACATCGACACAAGGCTGAGGGACTGATTACCTCAAACTCCTCCTCTTCTTCACCATTCTCCTTTGAATGGACTGATGAAGCCACTGTGTGGCGAAACGTTTCCTCAGTAAAGATACCCAATTATTGCACATGTGTCTAATTCATCATGACTTACATGTTTGTTTCAATATTGTATATTTATACAGAAATCGGTGACACTTGACTGCGTGTTGAAAGTCCATAGTTATAAACAAGCCACGGAACGGGTGGGGTTTGAACTCGTGGCGAGTGAGTCGTAAAACTCCAAGCCTGGAGTGTTAAGTCTCCCTCGCCATGGGTTCTAACCCCACCCGTTTCCTGGATTGCATGCAATTGTGTTATTACGATTTCGTGACCTATGGTTACGCTGAGCATTTCGGGTAATATTTAATTTCTGTTGCATCTTATGAAAAAGATGATAATATTTAGGCTTAGGCTGTGTAACTCAGACTTTAATGAGTAAAATAACTTATAATTGTTTAGTTCTGCCCGACAAGCTAAGAAATGCATATTTTGGTCGACTTCAAACTTATTGTTCCGTTACATTTTCTTTTCAAAGAAAGTTTCGTATTATTTTTGGGTCTTGTAAATTTTAATATGCTAATTAATCAAATTAATTTCCATATAATTATTAAAAAATTCCTCTCTGATCGTCTATAAAAAATAAATACGTGTGTGTCTTTCTGAAAGAGAAATTTGTATTGATTGTAAGATATGTATTGTGGCGGTAGCAAGGATGGAGGGGGGTTAAGGGGGGCTCCAACCCCTCGTAATTTCTTCAGCCCCCAGTCATACCTGTAACAAAAATCATAAACTATTTAGCTAATTCGTAGGTATACATCTCATCGTACATATATCAGGCACTGGCTATAAGGTCCACTTGGTATATTAAGTATGTTGAGGCAGTAATGTCAAGTTGATGTTAGGTGAAACTCCCGCGGAGGTAAGTAACCTAATCGAACCTAACTAAGCCAAGCCTATCTAAACCAAAACTAATTAAATCTAACTTGAACCAGCTTGGATTTTGTCCTGCGTTGCACTTTTCTGAGTGTCTTGCCCAAGTGCATTATATCTGTAACGGGTTTTGTCTGTGTCGTTGAGCAAGTGCAGAGTACTAGGAGTGTTGTGGGGAGGTGGGAAGGTTAGTGTTTACGAGGTTGGAATGTAGCCTACCTTCTTAATTAGTCTAGGGGCGGCCGCGCACGGGGGTTGGGGCGGGGGTGGGAGGGTCGGGCGGGGGTGGGGTGTGGGGTGGGGGCGGGGGTGGGGTGGGGGGCGGGGGTGGGGGCGCGGGGGGCGGGGGCGGGGGTTGGGGTGGCGGGGGTGGGGGGTGGTGTGGCGGCGGGGGCGGTGGTGGGGCGGTGGTTGGTGGGGGCGGTGGTGTGGTGGGGGTGGCGGGGGTGGTTGGGGGCGCGGTGGGGGCGGGGGGGCGGGGGTGGTGGTGGTTGGGGGCGGGGGCGGTGGCAGCGGGGGGTGTGGGCGGCGGCGGTGGCGGCGGTGGTGGTGGTAGCGGCGGCGGTGGTGGCCGGCGGCGGCGGTGGTGGCAGCGGCAGCGGCGGCGGTGGTGGTGGTGGTGGTGGCGGCGGTGGTGGTGGTGGTGGCGGCGGCGGTGGTGGTGGTGGTGGCGGCGGCGTGGGAAATGGTGCTGGTGGTGGTTGTGCCAGAGCGGCAACGGTGGTGGTGGTAGTGGTATTGGTGGCGGCGGTGGTGGTGGCGGCATCAGCGGTAGAGTAGCGGCAGTGGTGGTGGCGGTGGTGGTGAAGTAGCGGCAGCGGCGGCGGTGGTGGTGGCGGCAACTGGCGGCCGGTGAGTAGTGGCAGTAGTGGTGGCGGTGATGATGGCGGTGGTAGCGGTGGTGGTGGTGGTGGCGGTAATGGTAGTGAGTGGCGGTATTGGTAGTAGTGGTAGTGGTGGCGGTAATGGTAGTGGCAGCGGCGGCGGTAGTAGTAGTGGTGGCGGTATTGGCCGTGATGGTTTAGCGGCGGTGTTAGTGGCGGCGGTAGTGATGACAATAACCTTGTTAGTAGTGATGGCAGGACCAGTATAATAGCAACAGTAGTAGTAGCAGCAATAATAGTAGTAGCACCAGTATAATAGCATCAGCAGCAGTAGTAGTAGTAGTAATAACAGTAGTAGTAGTAGTAGTAGCTGTAGTAGTGGCAGCAGCAGTAGTGGTAGTAACAGCAGTAGAAGTATCAGTGGTAGTAGCAGTAGTAGCAGCAGCAATAGTAGTCGCAGCTGACAGTAGTGGTAACGGCGGTGGTTGTGGCGGTAGTGGGAAATGGTAGTGGCGGCGGTGGTAATATTAGCGGTGGTAGTAGCAGCGGTAATGGTAGTGGCGGCGGCAACAGTGGTAACCAGTAGTGGTAGCAGCCGGTTAGTGGCAGTGGCAACCAATGCGGCTGCGGTTGAGTAGCAGTAGTGGCAGCGGTAGTGGCAGTGAATGGTGGCGGCCGAAGCGGTAAGTGGCAGGGATCCAGTGCTGGCAGGGGCCGGTGGTAGCGGCAGTGGTAGGAGCAGTAGTAGCAGCAGCATTAGTAGCGGGAGCAGTGGTAGCCGGGGCAGCGGTGGTATGTGCCGGTGAAGTGTGGCGGCAGTGATGGTAGCAGCAGCGGCGGTGGTAGCAGCGGTAGCGGTAGCAGTAGTGGCAATGGCAGCGGCGGTGGCGCGGCGGTGGTACCCGGTGGTAGCGCGGTGGGCGGTGGTGGCGCGGGGGGGGCGGGGGGGCAGCCCCTGGGTGGTGGGGCAGCGGGGCCCGGTGGTGGTCCGGGGTGTGGTGGGGGCAAATGGTGGTGCGGCGGCGATGGTGGCGGCATGGCGGCGGTGGTGGTGGGGCGGCGGTGGTGGCGGCGGGGCGGGGTGGTGGTGGCGGCGGCGGTTGGTGGCGGCGGGGTTTGGGGGTGGGGGTGGTGGCCCGGTGGTGGTGGGGCGGGGGGTGGCGGCGGTTGGGGGCGGGGGGGTGGCGGGGGGTGGGGGGGGCGGCAGTTGGTGGGGCGGCGGGTAAAAGGGCAGGGGGAACCCCGGGCGTAAAAAGTGGCCCCCGGGGCGCGGTGTGGTCCAGCGGCGGGGGGTGGCGCGGCGGTGGCGCGGCGGTGCGGGGTAGCGCGCGTGCTAGTCCCGCGCATTACGGGTATGTTACCGGATTCAAAAAGCAAATCCCCGTAATACTGAAAGGACTGCCCTTCGGCACCCCGCCTGTTACTGGGTTTTCTAACAAGTAGTCAGTATCCTTGTCAATTTATTAAATTTTATGATTCAATGGTCTTCAGGATTACAACTGGTGGCTACAAACAGAAATTAAAAAATTTAATAAATTTATTAAGATGTCTAGGCTATATCAATTAAATTAATACATAATCAACAAAAAAAGAATAATCCTTCTTTGTAATAGTTTTGGGCTAAACACTATAACATTTAAGTCTTAAAAATCTTACATTAACAAAATATTACAAATAAAAAAAAATAAGTTTTTTGTATGTGTTAAGTGCTCGTAGTTCGCTATTCTCGACTCCCCCAAAAAAAGGACTTTTAAACAGTTCAGCCCAAACTCAATAAACATCTGTTGAACAATGGAACGACTGTTTTGGGAACAACAATATAACAAGCAACTGTGACCAATCGGAAAAAGGGGGAAAATTGACACTAGTGGGACCATCTGCAGATCCCCCAAAAAATCAAAGCCCCCATACTACAATCTAAGTTCAGCATAGAAAACCCCCGATGTGAAAAAAGACCCCATAAAAGTTGGGCCCAGAAGCTCAGGATGTTGTCGTGATTTGGAAACAACCTAAAATAAACGTCAAAAATAAGTCATTAATGTTCTGTAAATGTCTAAAACAAAAAAATAATAGACAGAAGATTTTCCCAAACAAGGGCCCAATGGGGGGTTGGGCCACCTTGTCAAAAACGTAAACCCCCAAAGAGAATCACCCAGACTAAATTTTGGGCGGGTGAGGACCCCCCCTCTTACTGTTCTGGACGTTCCCCCACAACCAAACCCGGGGGGAAAGGCGGGTTTAAAATAGTTAGACAATCAAGACTTGAACTGAGCACAAAATTTTCCCCCCCTAAAAACATAACAAGTCAAATAATAAAAAAAAACAATTAGAGTTTTCATTTGCAAAAAAAAAAAAAATTATGGAAAAAATTACTTATTTCATTCTAATTTTCAATGGACGTTTCACTATTCCCCAATGGTGGACGGCGGGGAAAAGTTTGCACACGGGATGGCGGGGCGTGTGGGGCGTGGCCGGGCGGGGGTGGGGTGGTGGGGCGGGGGTGGTGGGGGGGGCGGGGTGGTGGGGGTGGGGTGGTGGGGGCCGGGGGTGGTGGTGGGGGCGGTGGTGGTCCGCGGCGGTGGTGGGGGGGTGGTGGTGGCGGGGGTGGGGGGCGGCGGGGGTGGTGGGGGTGGGGGGGGGGGGGCCCCCGGCGGTGGTGGGGGGGGTGGGGGTGGCGGGGGGGTGGTGGGCGGCGGCGGGGGCGGGGGTGTGGATGGCGGGGGTGGGGGGGCGGCGGCGGTGGTGGGGGGGGCGGCGGTTGGTGGGCGGGGTGGTGTGGTGGGGTGGGGGCGGCGGTGGGGTGGTGGGGGCGGTGGTGGTGGCGGGGCGGCGGCGGTGGTGGTGGGGCGGTGGTGGGGTGGGCGGTGGGGGTGGCAGAGCGGTGGTGGGGGCGGGGGGTGGCGGCGGCGGGTGGTGCGGGGGGGGGTGGCGGGGGTGGGGGCGGGGGGGGTGGGGGGGGGGGGGCGCGGCGCGGGGTGTGGTAACGGGGCGGGGGTTTTGGGGCGGGGGTGGGGGTGGGGGCGGGGGTGGTGGCCGGGGGGGTGGTGGCGGCGGGGGGGGCGGGGCGGCGGCGGGGGTGGTGGACGGCGGCGGGGTGGCGCGGGGGTGGTGGCGGCGCGGGGTTGGCGCGGCTGTGGGGGTGGTGGCGGCGGCTGTGGCGGGGTGGGGGGGGTGGTGGGGGTTTTTGGCGAGGGCAGGGCGTGGTGGTGGGCGGCGGGGGTGGTGGCGGCGGTGGGGGTGGGGGGCGGTGGTGGTGGTGGCGGGGGTGGTGTGGCGCGGCGGCGGTGGTGGCGCGGGGGTGCGGTGGTGGGGCGCGGTGGCGGTAGTATTGGGGGGGGGTTGGCAGCGGGGGGAGAGCGCGGTGGGGGTAACATCCGGCGGGGGGTAACAGCGGTGGCGTGGGGGTGCAGCGCGGTGGTCCGCGGGGGCGGTGGGGGCGCGGGGGCGGTGGTTGGGGCGGCGGTGGGGGTATGGCGGCGGCGGGGGGGTGCGCGGGGCGGTGGTGGGGGCAGCGGGGGCGGTGGTGGGGGCGGGAGTGGGGCGGGGGCGGTGGGGGCGGGGGTGGGGGGCGGTGGCGGGGGTGGGGGCGGGGGTGGCGGGGGTGGTGGTGGCGGGGGGGCGGCGGTGGTGCCAGCGGTTTTCCGCGGCGGGGGCGGGGGGGTGTGGGGCGGGGGCGGTGGGGGGCGGCCAGGGGGGGGTGGTGGCGGGGGCGGGGGCGGTGGCGGGGGCGGTGGCGGCGGCGGGGGGGGGGGGGGGGCGGCGGGGGGGCGGGGGCGGCGGCGGGGGCGGTGTGGTGGAGGCGGCGGGGGTGCGGGGTGGCGGCGCGGCGGGGGGGGGTGGCAGCGGGGGCGGTGGGTTGGCGGCGGCGGCGGGGTGGGGCGGCGGTTGGGGGTGGTGGGCGCGGCCGGGGGCGGGGCCCGGGGTGGGGGGGTGGGGGTGGTGCGGGGGCTTGGTGGTGGCGGCGGGGTGGTGGGGGCGGCGGGGGTGGGGTGGGGGGCGGCGGCGGGGGGCGGGGTGGTGGGGGCGGGGGTGGTGGTGGCGGCGGCGGCGGCGGCCCTGGTGGGCGGGGGCGGCGGTGGGGCCCGGGGGTGGGGCGGGGGCGGGGTGGCGGGGGCGGGGGGGCGGGGGTGGGGCCCGCGCGGCGGGAGGGACGGGGGGCGGCGGGGGGCGCCCGCGGGGGTAGGTGGTGCTGGGTGGCCCCGGGGGCGGTGGGGGGCGGGGGTGGTGGGGCGGGGTGGGGCGGGGTGGTGGGGGGCGGCGGGGGCGGTGGTGGGGTGGGGGGGCGGGGGTGGTGGGGGCGGGGTGGGGCCGGGAGCAGATGTGCCGCGGGAGAGCAGCGGGGCAGCGGCCGGCAGCGAGTAGTAACCCCCAGCGCGGCCCCCGCGTAGTATCTTTGTA
>NC_091294.1:2814112-2874112 GCF_038502225.1 Cherax quadricarinatus | reverse complement strand
GCTGACACTCAGTCATGATGCACACATCACATAGCTGACACTCAGTCATGATGCACACATCACATAGCTGACACTCAGTCATGATGCACACATCACATAGCTGACACTCAGTCATGATGCACACATCACATAGCTGACACTCAGTCATGATGCACACATCACATAGCTGACACTCAGTCATGATGCACACATCACATAGCTGACACTCAGTCATGATGCACACATCACATAGCTGACACTCAGTCATGATGCACACATCACGTAGCTGACACTCAGTCATGATGCACACATCACGTAGCTGACACTCAGTCATGATGCACACATCACGTAGCTGACACTCAGTCATGATGCACACATCACGTAGCTGACACTCAGTCATGATGCACACATCACGTAGCTGACACTCAGTCATGATGCACACATCACGTAGCTGACACTCAGTCATGATGCACACATCACGTAGCTGACAGTCATGATGCACACATCACGTAGCTGACAGTCATGATGCACACATCACGTAGCTGACAGTCATGATGCACACATCACGTAGCTGACACTCATGATGCACACATCACGTAGCTGACACTCAGTCATGATGCACACATCACGTAGCTGACACTCAGTCATGATGCACACATCACGTAGCTGACACTCAGTCATGATGCACACATCACGTAGCTGACAGTCATGATGCACACATCACATAGCTGACAGTCATGATGCACACATCACATAGCTGACACTCAGTCATGATGCACACATCACATAGCTGACAGTCATGATGCACACATCACATAGCTGACAGTCATGATGCACACATCACATAGCTGACAGTCATGATGCACACATCACATAGCTGACACTCAGTCATGATGCACACATCACATAGCTGACAGTCATGATGCACACATCACATAGCTGACAGTCATGATGCAAACATCACATAGCTGACACTCAGTCATGATGCACACATCACATAGCTGACAGTCATGATGCACACATCACATAGCTGACAGTCATGATGCACACATCACATAGCTGACAGTCATGATGCACACATCACATAGCTGACAGTCATGATGCACACATCACATAGCTGACACTCAGTCATGATGCACACATCACATAGCTGACACTCAGTCATGATGCACACATCACATAGCTGACAGTCATGATGCACACATCACATAGCTGACAGTCATGATGCACACATCACATAGCTGACACTCAGTCATGATGCACACATCACATAGCTGACAGTCATGATGCACACATCACATAGCTGACAGTCATGATGCAAACATCACATAGCTGACACTCAGTCATGATGCACACATCACATAGCTGACACTCAGTCATGATGCACACATCACATAGCTGACAGTCATGATGCACACATCACATAGCTGACAGTCATGATGCAACATCACATAGCTGACACTCAGTCATGATGCACACATCACATAGCTGACAGTCATGATGCACACATCACATAGCTGACAGTCATGATGCACACATCACATACAAGATGACAACAAAATAGTAAATGAATTGGCAGATAGATGAAGAAACCAAACACAGTACTGTAACCACTGACCGGGTGGTGTTAGAACCCATGGCGAGTGAGTCGTAAAACTCCAGGTTATCCGTTACGTCCGTGGCTTGTTGGCAATCCTGTTATTACGATTTTGTGAGTCATGATAGTGTGATAAAGACTGTCAGTGACACCAACTTACACACCGAATTCTTGAATGCTGACCTTATATATATGCATGACCTACTTCTACCATTGAATATTGCCACTGGTGACTCCGACCCCAACTGCTGTATATAAGCCTCTTCTCTGCGCTTATGCTGTACTTTTATCAAGATTGATAAACAAAACGTATTGACTGTAGACTGAGGGAATTATTACCTCAAACTGCAGCTCAACTTCCACGATTCTTCTCTGTACTGGACTGAGGAAACCATTCGCTGGTGGAACTGTTTCCACAGTAAACTTACCCAAATGTTGCAAAAGTCTCATTCTTCAGTAATTACAAACAAACTAGTGTAATTAACAATAGCTACAATTGGTCAATTAGCAAGAACTCATTTAAAATTAAGTCCTTTCTAAAAAATTATCTCTTACGTTTAAAGATATTTTTTTCATTAATGTTAATGTAAAAATATATTTTTTTCATTGGGTTCAGAATGCTTTTTGCGAAATTATTGCATACACAAATTTTAGCTTACCTTATTCGGCAAGAAGAGCGTTGCTATTTAAGCTAAAATTGTAAGTTTTACCTGTTCGGCACGACATATATATTAAATTTCAGCATGGTTGGGATCGATCCCGTGCTACCTTGTCCTGCCTCTCGGGAAGCAAGCCAAAGTTGACGACCATCCCCAGCCATGCTGCACCATCCCCAGCCATGCTGCACCATCCCCAGCCATGCTGCACCATCCCCAGCCATGCTGCACCATCCCCAGCCATGCTGCACCATCCCCAGCCATGCTGCACCATCCCCAGCCATGCTGCACCATCCCCAGCCATGCTGCACCATCCCCAGCCATGCTGCACCATCCCCAGCCATGCTGCACCATCCCCAGCCATGCTGCACCATCCCCAGCCATGCTGCACCATCCCCAGCCATGCTGCACCATCCCCAGCCATGCTGCACCATCCCCAGCCATGCTGCACCATCCCCAGCCATGCTGCACCATCCCCAGCCATGCTGCACCATCCCCAGCCATGCTGCACCATCCCCAGCCATGCTGCACCATCCCCAGCCATGCTGCACCATCCCCAGCCATGCTGCACCATCCCCAGCCATGCTGCACCATCTCCAGCCATGCTGCACCATCCCCAGCCATGCTGCACCATCCCCAGCCATGCTGCACCATCCCCAGCCATGCTGCACCATCCCCAGCCATGCTGCACCATCCCCCATGCTGCACCATCCCCAGCTGCTGCACCATCCCCAGCCATGCTGCACCATCCCCATGCTGCACCATCCCCAGCCATGCTGCACCATCTCCAGCCATGCTGCACCATCCCCAGCCATGCTGCACCATCCCCAGCCATGCTGCACCATCCCCAGCCATGCTGCACCATCCCCAGCCATGCTGCACCATCCCCAGCCATGCTGCACCATCCCCAGCCATGCTGCACCATCTGCTGCAGCCATGCTGCACCATCCCCAGCCATGCTGCACCATCCCCAGCCATGCTGCACCCTCCCCAGCCATGCTGCACTATCTCCAGCCATCCTGCACCATCCCCAGCCAGGCTGCACCAGCCATGCTGCACCATCCCCAGCCATGCTGCACCATCCCCAGCCATGCTGCACCATCCCCAGCCATGCTGCACCATCCCCAGCCATGCTGCACCATCCCCAGCCATGCTGCACCATCCCCAGCCATGCTGCACTATCTCCAGCCATGCTGCACCATCCCCAGCCATGCTGCACCATCCCCAGCCATGCTGCACCATCCCCAGCCATGCTGCACCATCCCCAGCCATGCTGCCCAGCCATGCTGCACCATCCCCAGCCATGCTGCACCATCCCCAGCCATGCTGCACCATCCCCAGCCATGCTGCACCATCCCCAGCCATGCTGCACCATCCCCAGCCATGCTGCACCATCCCCCAGCCATGCAGCTCCATCCCCAGCCATGCTGCACCATCCCCAGCCATGCTGCACCATCCCCAGCCATGCTGCACCATCCCCAGCCATGCTGCACCATCCCCAGCCATGCTGCACCATCCCCAGCCATGCTGCACCATCCCCAGCCATGCTGCACCATCCCCAGCCATGCTGCACCATCCCCAGCCATGCTGCACCAGCCCCAGCCATGCAGCACCATGCCATGCTGCATCCCCAGCCATGCACCATCCCCAGCCATGCTGCACCATCCCCAGCCATGCTGCACCATCCCCAGCCATGCTGCACCATCGCCTGCCATGCTGCACCAGCCATGCACCATCCCCAGCCATGCTGCACCATCTGCTGCACCATCCCCAGCCATGCTGCACCCCCAGCCATGCTGCACCTCCAGCCATGCTGCACCATCCCCAGCCATGCTGCACCATCCCCAGCCATGCTGCACCATCACCAGCCCTGCTGCACTCCCCAGCCATGCTGCACTGCTGCACTATCTCCAGCCATGCTGCACCATCCCCAGCCATGCTGCACCATCTCCAGCCATGTTGCACCATCCCCAGCCATGCTGCACCATCCCCAGCCATGCTGCACCATCCCCAGCCATGCTGCACCATCCCCAGCCATGCTGCACTATCTCCAGCCATGCTGCACCATCCCCAGCCATGCTGCACTATCTCCAGCCATGCTGCACTATCTCCAGCCATGCTGCACCATCCCCAGCCATGCTGCACTATCTCCAGCCATGCTGCAGTTTGTTAACGATTCATAACTTCGTATTTCATGGTTTATTATTTTATAGACAGCTCGTGAAGGATAGTATTCAAACGGGAGTAGTTTGAAAAATAATAACTTTGAGCTTACCACGGCCATGTATGTCCTCGCACCATGAATCACGTCCAGTCCCGTTGGGTACATGGTATTTGTGTGATAGTATGGTCCAGTGGTTAGAGCGTCATGAACATAGGCTTGCTTCCCACGAGGCGGGCTAAGGTAGCACGGGATAGATCTCCGGCCATGACGCACTTTGTTAATGATATATATATATATATATATATATATATATATATATATATATATATATATATATATAATAATTCTTTCTTTCAACACACCGGCCGTATCCCACCGAGGCGGGGTGGCCCAAAAGGAAAAACGAAAGTTTCTCCTTTTACATTTAGTAATATATACAGAAGAGGTTACTAGCCCCTTGCTCCCGGCATTTTAGTCGCCTCTTACAACACGCATGGCTTACGGATGAAGAATTCTGTTCCACTTCCCCATGGAGATAAGAGGAAATAAACAAGAATAAGAACTAGAAAGAAAATAGAAGAAAACCCAGAGGGGTGTGTATATATGTGCTTGTACATGTATGTGTAGTGTGACCTAAGTGTAAGTAGAAGTAGCAAGACGTACCTGAAATCTTGCATGTTCATGAGACAGAAAAAAGGACACCAGCAATCCTACCATCATGTAAAACAATTACAGGCTTTCGTTTTACACACACTTGGCAGGACGGTAGTACCTCCCTGGGCGGCTGTTGTCTACCAACCTACTACCTACTTATATATATATATATATATATATATATATATATATATATATATATATATATACTTTCAACACACCGGCCGTATCCCACCAAGGCAGGGTGGCCCACCAAGGCAGGGTGGCCCAAAAAGAAAAGCAAAAGTTCCTCTTTTTCAATTTAGTAATATATACAGAAGAAGAGGTTACTAGCCCCTTGCTCCCGGCATTTTAGTCGCCTCTTACAACACGCATGGCTTACGGAGGAAGAATTCTGTTCCACTTCCCCATGGAGATAAGAGGAAATAAACAAGAACTAAAACCCAGAGAGATGTGTGTATATATATGCTTGTACATGAATGTGTAGTGTGACCTAAGTGTAAGTAGAAGTAGCAAGACGTACCTGAAATCTTGCATGTTTATGAGACAGAAAAAGACACCAGCAATCCTACCATCATGTAAAACAATTACAGGTTTTCGTTGTACACTCACTTGGCAGGACGGTAGTACCTCCCTGGGCGGTTGCTGTCTACCAACCTACTACCACAGGATGGTAGTACCTCCCTGGGTGGTTGCTGTCTACCAACCTACTACCACAGGATGGTAGTACCTCCCTTGGTGGTTGCTGTCTACCAACCTACTACCACAGGATGGTAGTACCTCCCTGGGTGGTTGCTGTCTACCAACCTACTACCTAGTTTATATATATATATATATATATATATATATATATATATATATATATATATATATATATATATATATACCTGGAGGTTACCTGGAGGTTATTCCGGGGATCAACGCCCCCGCGGCCCGGTCCATGACTAGTCCTCCCGATGGTTCAGGGCCTGATCAACTAGGCTGTTACTGCTGGCCGCACGCAGTCCGACGTACGAGCCACAGCCCGGCTGATCCGGCACTGACTTTAGGTATCTGTCCAGCTCTCTCTTGAAGGCAGCCAGGGGTTATATATATATAATGCAAAACAACCACTGAAAAAAGTGAACTTTCGTGATTTCTCACAATATCAAGAACCTGTAAAAATCATAGAAGAGTAGAAGTCATATAAGGCTGAGATATCACCTCACACAACGTTTCGCCCGTCTCAGTATAATGCAGGTGGGAGTATCAAAGACCTATCACGCATAGCTTAATTTCTTCCCGAATTTTATTAATTATAAATGCATCTATTTAGTGTAGCCCTTAAGATCAGTTGGGTGGTTCAAATCTCTGGCATAAATGAACCCAACATTAAACTTGTGCGTTGACGTTGGGCCTCCCTTCTTATCTGTGCATATTCGTTTCTGGCTCTACGACTGCTCTCCTTATTCTCCTGGGTCCTTTGCCTTCTATATTTCTTCCATTCCCTAGCACACTTGGTTTTTGCCTCCTTGCATCTTTGAGTGAACCATGGGCTCATCCTGGCTTTTTCATTATTCCTGTTACCCTTGGGTACAAACCTCTCCTCAGCCTCCTTGCACATTGTGACTACGTGTGTGTGTGTGTGTGTGTGTGTGTGTGTGTGTGTGTGTGTGTGTGTGTGTGTGTGTGTGTGTGTGTGTGTGTGTGTACTCACCTATTTGTACTCACCTATTTGTGGTTGCAGGGGTCGATTCACAGCTCCTGGCCCCGCCTCTTCGCTGATTGCTACTAGGTCCTCTCTCTCCCTGCCCCATGAGCTCTATCATACCTCGCCTTAAAACTATGTATGGTTCCCGCCTCCACTACGTCACTTTCTAGGTTATTCCACGGCCTGACTACTCTATGACTGAAGAAATACTTCCTAACATCCCTTTGATTCATCTGAGTCTTCAACTTCCAATTGTGACCTCTTGTGTCTTTCCCTTCTCTGGAACATCCCGTCTTTGTCCACCTCGTCTATTCCGCGCAGTATTTTATATGTCGTTATCATGTCTCCCCTGACCCTCCTGTCCTCCAGTGTCGTCAGGCCGATTTCCCTCAACCTTTCTTCGTAGGACAATCCCCGTAGCTCTGGGACTAGTCTTGTTGCAAACCTTTGCACTTTCTCTAATTTCTTGACGTGCTTGACTAGGTGTGGATTTCAAACTGGTGCTGCATACTCCAGTATGGGCATGACTTAAATGGTATACAGAGTCTTGTGTGTGTGTGTGTGTGTGTGTGTGTGTGTGTGTGTGTGTGTGTGTGTGTGTGCGTGCGTGTGTGTGTGTGTGCGTGTATGTGTGTGTGTGTGTGTGTGTGTGTGTGTGTGTATGTGTGTGTGTGTCTTAGTGTTCACATCGTGTATGTGAGACAAGTGTTCACATCATGTGAGACAACACCACTAGAACATCAACGTCACCACTAGAACGTCAACGTCACCACTAGAACATCAACGTCACCAAGGCATCAACATCACCACCAGGACATTAACGTCACCACCGTAACATCAACGTCACCACTAGAACATCAACGTCACCAAGACATCAACATCACCACCAGGACATTAACGTCACCACCGTAACATCAACATCACCACTAGGACATCAACGTCACCACCAGGACATCAACGTCGCCACTAGGACATTAGCGTCACCACCGTGACATCAGCGTCACCATGACAACGTCAGGACACCAGCGTCACCATGACATCAACGTCACCACCGTGACATGAACATCACCTTGACATCAACGTCACCACCGTAACATCAACGTCAAAACCCCCTGACATCAACGTCACCACCGTAACATCAACGTCACCACTGTAACATCAGCGTGGTTGCGACACTGGTATTGTGTAGCTCCTGACTGATCCTTGCTGAAGTCTTGCTACCTTGGCTTATTCTTACATCACCCTGACATCAACCTCACCACCATGACATCAACTGGAGGGAACCGTGGTGGGGTGGGGGGTGAGAGGGGGTGGTTGTATGATGGGGATAATTATATATGTAGGGACGGAAGGTAGGTTGGTAGCTAAAAGGCTTACTGATAGTAGATTATCTAGATTCTAGAGCGTTCTCTAGGGTCGGTAGTACCAGCTCTAGCTGCTGACTTTCTTGTTCTCTACTAGGTCAGAAGCCTTCACACAGTCTAGAAATATGCACCCTAAGTAATTCCTACCATCCTTGTGACTCATCTGTTCTTTTAACTTCTAGCTGTGACCTTGTGGACCTGAGACCCGCCTCTCAGACACACTTCCTGTTCACTCTGTCCCCTTGAGTATTTTGTACATCGTAATTGTGTCATGTCTGGGCCTTCTGTCTTTTATTGTCGTCAGGTTTACCTCTAGCCTCTCCTCACAGTTCGTACCCCTCACCTCTGGGAGTAGTTTTTTTGCGAACCTTTGCACTTTTTCCAGCTTCTTTACATGCTTTATCAGAAGCAGGTTCCAAACTGGCGCTGCATACTCCAAGATAGGCCTGACAAATGCCGCGTATACAGTCATGAATATTCACCTCTTTGTAGAGGTTCCTGAAAGCTACACTTAAATTTGTCAGCCTCGCATTTGGTGCAGCGATTATTGGGTTGATGTATTCCTCACGCGAAATGCTTAAGACTATGGCCACCCTGGGGTCCTCTTTCAGGGATGTTTGGAGAAATTGTACCCTGAGTCTATAACCTGTTTCCGATCATGTTTTTCCCTTTCCTGGTTTTCATAACTTTGCATTTCCTGGGATTAAATTCTAATAGCCACTTGTCAGACAAATCCTGCAGCTTGTCCAGATCCATTTATAGTCTTTCCCAATCTGCTCCATTTTGTATTCTCATTAGTCTCACACCTGCACAGAGGCACACTGTGTGTGTGTGTGTGTGTGTGTGTGTGTGTGTGTGTGTGTGTGTGTGTGTGTGTGTACTCACCTAGTTGAGGTTGCGGGGTTCGAGTCCGAGCTCCTGGCCCCGCCTCTTCACTGATCGCTACTAGGTCACTCTCCCTGAGCCGTGAGCTTTATCATACCTCTGCTTAAAGCTATGTATGGATCGTGCCTCCACTACATCGCTTCCCAAACTATTCCACTTACTGACTACTCTGTGGCTGAAGAAATACTTCCTAACATCCCTGTGATTCATCTGTGTCTTCAGCTTCCAACTGTGTCCCCTTGTTACTGTGTCCAATCTCTGGAACATCCTGTCTTTGTCCACCTTGTCAATTCCTCTCAGTATTTTGTATGTCGTTATCATGTCCCCCCTATCTCTCCTGTCCTCCAGTGTCGTCAGGTTGATTTCCCTTAACTTCTCCTCGTAGGACATACCTCTTAGCTCTGGGACTAGTCTTGTTGCAAACCTTTGCACTTTCTCTAGTTTCTTCACGTGCTTGGCTAGGTGTGGGTTCCAAACTGGTGCCGCATACTCCAATATGGGCCTAACGTATACGGTGTACAGGGTCCTGAATGATTCCTTATTAAGATGTCGGAATGCTGTTCTGAGGTTTGCTAGGCGCCCATATGCTGCAGCAGTTATTTGGTTGATGTGCGCTTCAGGAGATGTGCCTGGTGTTATACTCACCCCAAGATCTTTTTCCTTGAGTGAGGTTTGTAGTCTCTGACCCCCTAGACTGTACTCCGTCTGCGGCCTTCTTTGCCCTTCCCCAATCTTCATGACTTTGCACTTGGTGGGATTGAACTCCACGAGCCAATTGCTGGACCAGGTCTGCAGCCTCTCCAGATCCCTTTGTAGTTCTGCCTGGTCTTCGATCGAGTGAATTCTTCTCATCAACTTCGTCATCTGCAAACAGGGGCACCTCAGAGTCTATTCCTTCCGTCATGTCGTTCACAAATACCAGAAACAGCACTGGTCCTAGGACTGACCCCTGCGGGACCCCGCTGGTCACAGGTGCCCACTCTGACACCTCGCCACGTACCATGACTCGCTGCTGTCTTCCTGACAAGTATTCCCTGATCCATTGTAGTGCCTTCCCTGTTATCCCTGCTTGGTGTGTGTGTGTGTGTGTGTGTGTGTGTGTGTGTGTGTGTGTGTGTGTGTGTGTGTGTGTGTGTGTGTGTGTGTGTGTACTCACCTATAGGTGGTGCTTCTGGTCGCTACTAGGTTCACTTTCCTGATTTCGACAGCCTTATTGTGTGTACTCACCAAATTGTACTCGTCTAATTGTAGTTACAAGGGTCGATTCATTGCTCCTGGCCCTGCCTCTTCATTGGTCGCTGCTAGGTCACTCTCCTTGCTCCGTGAGCTTTATCATACCTCTTCCTAAAGCTATGTATGTATCCTGCCTCCACTACCTCACTTTCCAGACTATTTCACCTCCTGACAACTATGTGACTGTGTGTGTGTGTGTGTGCGCGTGTGCGTGTGCGTGTGCGTGTGCGTGTGTGTGCGTGTGTGCGTGTGTGCGTGTGTGCGTGTGCGTGTGCGTGTGTGCGTGTGTGTGTGTGTGTGTGTGTGTGTGTGTGTGTGTGTGTGTGTGTGTGTGTGAGAGAGAGAGAGATTGTGGGTATATACGAGGGTGCGTGTGTGTGTACTCACCTAATTGTGGTTGTGGGTGGGTGCGTGTGGAGGGTGTGCCTGTAATAACGCCACACACCGTCACAGTCACTCAAGCTCAGCTTCACAAAGGTGAAAGACCTGAATCATCACTCCAGCCATACTTACCATCACTCCAACCATACTTACCATCACTGCAACCATAGTTACCATCACTGCAACCATAGTTACCATCACTGCAACCATAGTTACCATCACTGCAACCATACTTACCATCACTGCAACCATAGTTACCATCACTCAAACCATGCTTACCATCACTCCAACTATACTTACCATCACTCCACCAATACTTACCATCACTGCAACTATACTTACCATCACTCCAACCATACTTACCATCACTGCAACCATATTTACCATCACTCCAACCATACTTACCATCACTGCAACCATACTTAACATCACTCCAAACCATACTTACCATCACTGCAACCACAGAATCGTGGCTACTTTGCAGGCGTTTATGTATCTTACTCTGTCAACTAGGTAAGGAAGCCGGGCCTCAGATCCGAGACATACTGTGTTGATCCAGATGGGGGCCCCAAGCATAGTTTTTATCGCCTGTTTTTTTACGACCTCCACCCTTTTTCTGCTCTGCGGGAAGAGATGAGCTAACGCAGGTGCACCATAGTCAACGAGCGAGCGTATACCTTGTATATAGTACAAGTGAAGTACATCTTTGCTCGCCCCTGCACGGTGCCTCGTAATGGCTCTCATGGCGTTGAGTCTGAGTAGAGCACAGGGTTTGACATACTCGGCCTGTTTCTGAAGGTCAGTTTTTTATCAATGTAGATTCCCAAGTATAGGTAGGAGCCTGTCCACTCAAGCTCTATATCCTCAATACATAATCTATTCACAGAATCTGGTCCCTTGAACATCATTGCAAGAGATTTCTCGGCGGAGATCTTGAGGCCTAGTTCCTTGCAAGACTACGTTATTAGGTCCAAAGCTCTCTGGGCCTGTCGCTCCAATTTGCCTTTCCCATTCACTACGAGTGCAAGATCATCAGCATAGCTGAGTAGCTGCGTACCACTATGAAAGGGAAGACTCACAAGTTCCTGCATAAGGACATTAAACAGGGTAGGACTGAGCACATCTCCTTGTGGCGTGCCGTTTTCCAGGGTTTTAAAGGAAGAGTAGTGTCCCTGAAAGCTAACACAGGCCTGCCTGTCCCTAAGGTAGGACTCTATCCAGGCCAGGAGGCGTCCTTTGATTCCCTTCCGAGCTAGTATTGCTAGAATTGTGGGGCTGGTGAGCTCAAATGCCTTCTCAAGGTCGAGGTAGACGACGATACTAGGTTTCTTGTTATTGTCAGCAATCTGGCTTAGTAGGGTGGTTATGCACTCTGCTGTACCCACTACTTTGGTGAAGCCAAATATGTGATGATGAGGGGGGTCCAAGTTTCCATAGGAGGCGGTTTAACACCATCCTCTCAGCAGTCTTGGCTAAACAGCTGGTCAGCGATATGGGTCTCATACTGCCTGGGCCCTTGGACTTTGGAATTGGTACAATGGTAGCCTTCTTGCAAGCTGCTGGGAGTGTCCCAGCCCTCCACGACTTATTTATGTTTAGTATGGCCTCCCATCCACTCTGACCAGCCCGTGCAATCATGGAGTATGTGACACCATCGATGCCCGGGGCAGTGTCACCTGTGTTCTTAATGGCATGTCGGAGTTCCAAGTCTGTGAGGTCTTCATCAGCCATATCACATCTTCCGACTTATATGCACCTCGTATCGTTAACTGGCGTTGTGGCAGAAGATCCGTCTGTATATCCCGGATGTCCTGTGGGAGCTGAGTGGAGGCTTCCCTAGAAGTCAAGAGCTCTACCAGTTTCTCAGCTTCCTGGGATGGGTTCGGGTGTGCTGGTGGCCTCGGCTTGCTTTTGCAAGTTGCGATGTTAAGCTTACCCCATATCTCAGATAAGGTGGTGTGATGTACGAATGTTGAGCACCACTCCAGCCATTTCTCAGTTTTTACTCTGAAAGAGAGACTGCAGGCATGCTGCACAATGGCTCTCAGAGTATTCCTGTTCTCTGCCATAGGGTTACGCCTGTATAGCTTCATAAAAGAGGTGATGTGGTGGTTCTGCTCCCGCACCTCATTGTTGTAGAACCACCAGTCTCTTCTGTGAGTGCGTCCTGCAGACTTCTTTGGAATTGCGCACTCTGCTGCCTGGATGAGAACAGTGATTAGCTCCTGTTCAGCCGTATCACAGTCTTCAGATAGAGAGTATGTGGACCACCAGTCATGAAGATAATCCTGGAACACCTTCCAGTTGGCCCTCTTTACGTTCCATCTAGGAGGCAGCACAACTATGGGAGGCCTGTTGATGTTGAAGGTGCAAAGGGTCACTGATAAGATTAGGGTGAGTTTCCCATGTGGCTCTCGCTGCGAGTTGTCTTGTCCCGAAGGTAAGGTCGAGGCAGCCACCCAACAGGTGTGTGGGGTCTCCATTGTTTAGCAACTATACCTCTGGAATATCGTGTAGGAGCATTGCTATGTGTCTGCCAGTAGCAGCAGCATTGGGCGATATGCATTGAAGTCTCCACCCACAATAATACACTCAGTGCATGCTAGCGCGACGAAAAGCTCTGCAATGTCGAGGGTGTGTCTTGGGTTCTTGTAGATGTTATAGATGGTAATGGGCGCCCCAGGTATGTGTGCTAGGATGGCCTGTACCTTGACATCTTCCCTACAGTCTACAGGGTTGGCTATAACCTTGTGAGGTATTGTATGGGATACGAATACAGCTGTGCCTCTGCAGTGAATGCCCTCGTCGATGTACCGAAAATACCCAGCAAAACCAGGTAGTCTTGGGCACATAGCCGGGACAGTCAGAGTTTCTTGTAGCAAGACGATGTCAATCCGATCCCGAATTACTGCCTCCAGCAAGAGGTGCTGTTTGCCCCTCAGGCCCTGAATGTTCCATTGTAGGACCTTGAGGGTGTGATTTGGTACAGAAGTTATTCCATCGCTGTTGTTTCCTGAGCTGGGGACTGAGACCTGCCCACTCTGAGAACCTGCAAATTCATGGCATCCACCGTCTCCTCCTCGGTTAGTAAACATACACTCAGGAGCGTACTGACCATCTGCTGGAATATGCTCTGTTGTTCTGTGGAGTTGATTGTCTTGCAAATAATGTCCATGAACACCTTGATAAGTGCTATGAGATCCTCCCTGGTGAGGGCCTGCATTGGCATTGGGTTCAAAGCAGCGGATATTAACTGGGCTATTGTGGTCTGTAGGGGCTGCTGAGGGTTGGATTTATTTATTGTGTGCACCATGGTCTGTTGCTGTATACCAGGTTGGGTAGCTGGCACCTGCTGGTGAGGTGCCAGGGGAGCCTGCAAAGCGGCTGTACCGGGTAAGGAGTGCCTGCATTGTCTTGTTATGGCTGGTGGGGGCTCATGTAGTGCCGTCTGCTGATCGTGTTGACCAGATGTACCCTGTTGATGCCTCTTGGTCCTTTTGTTTTTGTCTCTTCATTGTGGTAGGGAGGCAGGAAGCTCCTGTCCATGAGGCCTGGTTGAAGTTTCGAGGGTTGGGAATTCCTGGGCATCGAGTTGGGTGACCTGATGAGAGGTCTGCAGTGTGGCAGGATTCTCTGCACCCATCGTCTGCTGAGAGTGATGGCGTATTCCAGGCTCCTTGAATTCTGGCGAGCCTCTTGGGGCATCGAGGATTCTAGGCATGGTGTTTCTGCCTGCAGTTTGGGCATTGTGGAGTGGGCAGCGATGCATTTTTCAGCTTGGTGATGCATTCCTCGGTAGGGTGGTGCTGGCTGCAGACACCGAAGATTACTCTGTTCGGACAGAGTGCACCCAGGTGTCCGTAACACTGGCACTTGAAACAACGAACTGGTTCTGCCGTGAAGGTCCTGACGTCGTACCTGCCCCAAGAACCAGGTCCAGCTAGGATGGCAGCGGTCCTGCATGCTGTATGAGGACCTGTTGGGTTGGTGCATTGCCTGCCTTCTTTGCCTTGAGATGTTGAGCTGACACCACACTGGGGTGAGCTGCTACTGCCTCATTGGGCATCATCAGCGGGTATCACATCACTACACCCTTGGTGATCTTCTGCCGAGAGTCCAGTTCCTCCAGGATGAAGGAGCGATCTGTCTCCATGACTCTCTTTAAGGTGGTGTACATTTCCTTGTTGAGAGGAGTCAGACCCATATCTTGAACTTCAGCTTGTCGTGATTTCAGGTAAGAAACAATGCTATAGTGGGTTCTGTGCTCCCCGTAAGACTTCACCTTGAATTTGCCAGGTCAGTTGAGCTGGTTTGCCTGCTCTTTGGACGGACGGTGCATATTGTTGTTGTCCACAGTGATCCATCCTTTCTGGTTCTCAGGGGGTGGGGTGTTTATTTCCTCCCCTGCTTCCATATTCACTGGCTCCATGGTTGGAACTGCCAGATCTGTTACAATGTGAGCTGGCTCTTCCTCTTCCTCTAATGACACAGAGTGGTCTCGCAACTTCACTAGAATTGCACCCCACATTTCCAAATCTGAGTCCTCCATCGTGTTCATGAAGCATCGTGGCCTCTTTCTTTTCAGCAGAAGCCATGTGCCTATCTAGTGATAAGGTAGTGTACTCCGTGAACTGATGATAACTGTGTCTCAATCTTCAACTTGTGTCTACCTGGGTGAAAGGTACATGAGTATTTATAGGATGGAGTCCGGTGAAGAATGCTGGGTAGATTGGATCTGAACCTATATGTGACAATCTTCCTAGTAGGGTGATAGAGGCTAGGACCTTGGGTAGCTTTAAAAAGAGATTGGACAAATATATAAGCAGGCCTTCTGCAGTGTTCCTTTATTCTTATGTTCTTATGTGGAATAACGATGAAGTTTCTTGGCAAGGGGTTCAGCTATGTTATAGAAGCCATTGTTTTGGTGACCTGTACTTAGCACAGTGGTGACCTGTACTTGGCTCAGTGTGGACGTGTCTAGTGTACTCTCTGTGGACTGAACTAAGATGCCCTCCATTGAGCAACTTTATCAGCAGCTTAAGGAGGAATTAAGGGTAGCGAAGATGGAGATTCGGCAATTGATGGAGGAAAACAAGAGGATTCGTAGTAGTCCTCCTGTTGTGAGCCCTCAGGTCAAGAAGGGAACCTGGACAGTGGCTGGACAGCATTGAACGAAGTTGATGATCAAGAAGAATAGAAAGGTAGAAACGATGAAGAAGAAAGAGACTGCTGTGGAAACTGTTGTGGAAGCATCTAATGCACTCTCCATGCTACCCGAGGAATGTGAGTTGACCACTGGGAAGGTCATGACGAATGACACCAAGGAAGGTAAAAATGTTGTTGGGGATAGCCAGGTTAGGTATATAGATAGGGCCTTCTGCTTGAAGGGTAGGAGTAGGAGACAGAGGGTTTCCTTTCCTGGGGCTGGGATGGAGGATATTGTTAGCCGGCTTGACAACATCATGAACGGTAATGGGACCAGTCCTACCATCTGCCTCAGTGATGGAGACAATAGTTTAGGCAAGAGTATAAGTGAGGATTTAGTTAGAAGGTTCAGGACAGCAATAGACATAATTAGGAAGAATGGGGAGATGGTGCCCTGTTATATGTGACATTTTGCCAACAAGGGGTGTTTGAAACGAATGGTTGCCCAGAGTAATTGGTATTGTTGGCTGGATAAACACTGTAAGGATAATGCAGTACCATTCATTGACAACTGGGACAACTTCTATGGGCGAAATGACATGTATGCCAGGGATGGGGTTCACTTATCCAGGGCAGGTGTGGGTTTTCTTGCTAGCTCAGTTGAGGGGGTTGTTAGGATTTTAAACTAGGATTAGTTAGAGGTATGGGTTTAGAAATGATAAATAATGAGTATGGATATATTGACTTATGCTCTGATATTAAGAATCTTAATAGTAACTGTCATGGAGTAACTCTGGGTAATGATAATTTCAGAAATTGTGTAAAAACAAAGATGAATAGGAAAAATGTGCTGAAGAAAAAACATATGATGGTATTTTATGCTAACAGTAGAAGTGCAAGAAATAAAATTAATGAACTACGTTTGGTAGCATGTGCTGGGAACTTTGATATCATTGCATTAACTGAAACGTGGTATGATTTATAGAGTCGGGATATGACTGCTGAGTGTAATATTAAGGGTTTAAGTTGTTCCATGTGGATAGATGTAATGGGAGGGGGGGGGGAGGAGTTGCATTATATGTACGAGAAAATATTAATTGTTGCATAAAAACAGGTATAACAATAGATGGACTATTAACAGAATCTGTTTGGGTAGAGTTTGTAGGTCAAGAAAAACTAATTCTAGGTGTAATATACCGACCTCCAGGCTTGGACCACGATAGACGGAGCCTTCTTTGGGACGAAATTGTTAGGGCTTCTAGACACACTTAACGTAGTGATAGTAGGAGATATTAAATTTAGTCAAATTGACTGGAATTCTTTGACCGGTAATCTGAAGTCCAGTGATTTTATGGAAACAGTTCAGGACTGTTTTCTGAAGCAGTGTGTAACAGAGCCTAACAGGGGTAATAATTTGCTCGACTTAGTCTTGTCAAATAAGGAAACACTCGTATATAATCTGGAGATCACTGAAGAGCTTGGCACAAGTGATCACAAATCCATCACTTTTAGCATTAACTGGGAATACAAGAATAATGATAATACGGTAAAAAAATCCCCGATTTTCATTCTGCCGATTACAATGGACTTAGGGAAAACCTGTCTAATCTCGATTGGGGTTGTCTAGCTAATGATTTTATTGACGATGATCATACTTATGATTATGAAAGGATCTGCATTTATGATCTTTTGTTAATAATGTACACCATGCTCAGAGTATATACATTCCCCAGAGAGAAATTAGGTCTAACAACGATCCCAAATGGGTTAACAGGACCTTAAGTATCTATTAGGGGAGAAAAGGGGAATTTATAGGCGCATGAGAAGAGGAGAGGTTAACCTTACTGACCAATATGTTCAGCTTAAAAGAGAAGTTAAAAAGGGGATTAGAAAGGCTAAACATGACTATGAAATTAGAGTTGCTAATGAATCAAAGACCAATCCAAAAGGGCTCTTTCAAGTGTATAGGACGAAGGTGAAGGAAAAAGTAGGACCTCTGAAAATTGGGAATGGACAGCTGACGGATAATGAACTGGAAATGTGTTCCTTATTTAATGACTATTTTTTGTCAGTTTTTACACAGGAAGACAAATGAGATTCCAGAAATTAACAATTATTCAGTACCTGATGAATTCAAATTAACGAATATAACTGTCATGAGGGGCATGGTTATCAAACAGATAGACAAACTGAAGCAAATTAAGTACTTGGGGCTCGACGAGTTGTTTTCCAGGGTACTTAAAGAATGCAAGATGGAACTTAGGCAGCCATTAACGAGTGTGTTTAATGTATCCATCCTTACCGGTGTTGTGCCAGAGTTGTGGAAGATGGCTAATGTGGTTCATATATTCAAATCAGGGGATAAGTACATTCCTTCAAATTACCGTCCAATAAGCCTGACATCTATAGTGGGCAAGTTTTAGAATAATTTATAGCTGACATTAGAAGTCACCTTGATGAGCATAATTTGATTAATGGATCTCAGCATGGGTTCACGAGAGGTCGTTCCTGCCTGACAGATTTACTGATGTGATAAAGAATATGATATTGTTTATTTGGATTTTAGTAAAGCCTTCGATAGAGTACCTCACAAGAGACTCTTAAGAAAAGTGGCAGCTCATGGTATAG
Organism: Cherax quadricarinatus; assembly: GCF_038502225.1. Lineage (NCBI taxonomy): Eukaryota > Metazoa > Arthropoda > Malacostraca > Decapoda > Parastacidae > Cherax > Cherax quadricarinatus. The sequence continues at coordinate 2,855,736 of NC_091294.1, read as the reverse complement.
GAGGTTAAGTTCTAGCATGGATATAGGCATGGCTTACCAATAGAAAGCAGAGAGTTTCCATTAATGGGGTCAAATCTGAATGGGGATTAGCCACTAGTGGCATTCCACAAGGATCAGTTTTAGGCCTTCTCTTGTTTATAATTTACATTAATGACCTTGATGAAGGGATTACGAGTGACATGAGCAAATGCAAATTTGGTGATGATACAAAGATAGGCCGTATGATTCATTCTGAGGAGGACAGCAATGAACTCCAAGAGGATTTGAACAAATTAATGTCTTGGTCTGAAAAATGGCAGATGAAGTTCAATGTGGATAAGTGTAAGGTACTTGCCCTTGGTAATGAAAATAACCCTCGAAGCTATAAACTAGGTGAAGTAGAGCTTGGTCATACAGAATGTGAAAAAGACGTGAGAGTCATGGTGAGCAGAAATCTAAAGCTAAGACAGCAGTGCCTAAGTGTGCACAACAAGGTTAACAGATTACTAGGATTTATCTCAAGAAGTATAAGTAACAGAAGTCCAAAAGTTGTAAAGTAAAAGGACACAAGTGCAACTAATGTGACATTTATTGTAGCAACGTTTCGCTCTCCAGGAGCTTTATCAAGCCATGGCTTGATAAAGCTCCTGGAGAGCGAAACGTTGCTACAATAAATGTCACATTAGTTGCACTTGTGTCCTTTTACTTTACATATTGTCGGTAATTCTACCAACTTTATTACAAGTCCAAAAGTTATTTCACAGCTCTATACATCACTAGTGAGGCCTCATTTAGATTATGTTGCTCAGTTTTGGTCTTACTGCAGGATGTATATAGACTCATTAGAGAACATACAGAGAAGAATGACTAAAATGATTTACTGTGTAAGGAATCTCCCGTTGAAGATAGACTTAAAGCCTTAAATCTCCACTCCCTGGAGAGAGAGAATGAGGGGAGATATCACTGAAATGTATAACTGGATGACGGGCATAAACAAAGAAGATATTACTAAAGTACTGAGGGTGTGAAACCTGGTAAGAACCAGGAATAACGGATTTGGGGTAGATAAGTTTAGATTTCGAAAGGATATAGGTATATACTGGTTTTCAGAGTTTTGGATGCGTGTAAGTCGTCCGAGTAGCGTAATCGAGGCTATGACCCTCGGTGGCTTTAAAATGAGATTGGACAAATACATGAGTGTGAGGGGCTGGGTTTGATTTGTGTCATTGGGTACGGGAGTATATTCTTGGGTAGCTTTGGGTAGAGGTCGTTTTGATAAGGACCTGCCTTGTATGGGTCAGTAGTCCTTCTGCAGTGTTCCTCCATTCTTATGTTATGTTGTCGAATATACAGATAAGTGATGATTCCAGGATTCTGCGGTATTGAGTGTTTTCTTCTCTGGCGATAAGTCTTGCATTTCTGTAGTTGATTAAATGATTGTGTGAATTTTGGTGTTGAACACAGGCATTTCTTAAATCGTCCAATCTGCCCGCATACTGGTGTTCTGAAATACGTGTTTGGAGGTCTCTGGATGTTTCACCCATGTATAATTTGCTGCAGTCATTACAAGGGATTATGTATACCTCTGCAGAGGACTGAAGCTTGTCCTGTCTATTACTGGAAATGTCCTTGATGGTGGTGGAAGTGGAGGTGGATACCTGGAATAAGGTATTGGAAAAGATGTTGGAAACGTGTTTAGCAATGGAGTTGGTGGGGAGGACTATGTATCTCCTCTCGGCAGTGTCTTCTCTGGATGTGTTAAAGATATTATATGCCCGGCAACTGCAGTCTCTAATGAAGTGCCGAGGATAGTGAAGTTTAGAAAATACTTGTTCATTTAGTGAGCACTCTTCTTCAAGGAATTCACTGCTGCAGATTCAGAGTGCAGGCAGGAAAAAGACTATAATTACACCACGTTTAGTTTTAGTGTCGTGGTGAGAGTAGAAGTGGAGAAGATCGTGTTAGTTGGTAGGTTTTTGATAGACTTTAAAACGAAGTTTATGGTCAGCTTTGCAGAGAAGAACATCAAGGAAAGGAATAGTGTTGTTGACTTCTTCTTCTAGTGTAAACTGGATTGAAGGCTCGACCTGGTTGAGCTTGTGTTGGAGAGTTTGAACGTTTAAGCGTCTGGAAGTTGTGATGAATGGTTTGAAAAACCGACAAGTTGAAGATTGAGACACTTATGCAGCATATGGGAATCTTTATTCAGGAAACGTTTCGCCACACAGTGGCTTCATCAGTCCAATGAGAATGTCGTCAACATAACGGAGCCAGGTAACCGAAGAGGAAAAACGTTCGGCTTCCAGGTGTTCCATGTATAGGTTCGCCAGGACAGCACTAAGTGGCGAACCCATGGGTAATCCAAAAGTCTGCTGAAAGAGGTGATTTTCGACAGAGAAACACATAAAGCCAACACACAGTTCCACAAGGTCGATAAAATCGCTAAGTTCATCATTATTAAGCTGGTAGGTGCTAGGGTTGTGAACATTCCCAAGCTTTAGAACTCTGCATTTATCTACATTGAATTGCATCTGCCACTTTTCTGACCAGGAACTGAGTTTGTCTAAATCTTGCTGAAGTTCCGTGACATCTACGTTTGAATCAGTTATCCTACCTGTCTTCGTGTCATCAGCGAATTTGCTCACATCACTTGTAATTCCCTCTCTCCTTCCTATTGGTGAGCTATGACTCGATCCATGACAGCTCCCACTCATATATTGTCCAATTTCTTTATAAAGCTACCCAAGGTTCTAGCCTTGATCACTCTACTCGGAAGACCATTCCACGCATCCACCACTCTGTTCAAAAACCAGTACTTACCTATGTCCTTTCTTAATCTAAATTTTTTTTAACAAGTCGGCCGTCTCCCACCGAGGCAAAGTGACCCAAAAAGAAAGAAAATCCCCCAAAAGAAAATACTTTAATCATCATTCAACACTTTCACCTCACTCACACATCACTGTTTTTGCAGAGGTGCTCAGAACACAACAGTTTAGAAGCATATACGTATAAAGATACACAACATATCTCTCCAAACTGCTAATATCCCAAACCCCTCCTTTAAAGTGCAGGCATTGTACTTCCCATTTCCAGGACTCAAGTCCGGCTGTATAAAAATAACCGGTTTCCCTGAATCCCTTCACTAAATATTACCCTGCTCACACTCCAACAGATCGTCAGATCCCAAATACCATTCGTCTCCATTCACTCCTATCGAACACGCTCACACACGCCTGCTGGAAGTCCAAGCCCCTCACCCACAAAACCTCCCTTACCCCTTCCTTCCAACCTTTTCGAGGACGACCCCTACCCTACCTTCCTTCCCTACAGATTTGAATGCTCTCCATGTCATTCTACTTTGATCTATTCTCTCTAAATGACCAAACCACCTCAACAACCCCTCTTCTGCCCTCTGACTAATGCTTTTATTAACTACACACCTTCTCCTAATTTCCACATTCCGAATTTTCTGCATAATATTTACACACATTGCCCTTAGACAGGACATCTCCACTGCCTCCAACCGTCTCCTCGCTGCTGCATTCACAACCCAAGCTTCACACCCATATAAGAGTGTTGGTACTATTATACTTTCATACATTCCCTTCTTTGCCTCCATAGATAACCTTTTTTGTCTCCACATATACCTCAGTGCTCCGCTCACCTTTTTTTCCTCATCAATTCTATGATTAACCTCATCCTTCATAAATCCATCCGCCGACACGTCAACTCCCAAGTATCTGAAAACATTCACTTCTTCCATACTCCTCCTCCCCAATTTGATATCCCATTTTTTTTTATCTAAATAATTTGATACCTTCACCACCTTACTCTTTTCTATGTTCACTTTCAACTTTCTACCTTTACACACTTCCCCAAACTCGTCCACTAACCTCTGCAATTTTTCTTTAGAATCTCTCAAGAGCACAGTATCATAAGCAAAAAGTAACTGTGTCAATTCCCAATTCGTATTTGATTCCCCATAATTTAATCCCACCCCTCTCCCGAACACCCTAGCATTTATTTCTTTTACAACCCCATCTATAAAAATATTAAACAACCATGGTGACATTACACATCCCTGTCTAAGACCTACTTTTACTGGGAAGTAGTCTCCCTTTCTTCTACACACCCTAACCTGAGCCTCACTATCCTCATAAAAACTCTTTACAGCATTTAGTAACTTACCACCTATTCCATATACTTGCAACATCTGCCACATTGCTCCCCTATCCACTCTATCATATGCATTTTCTAAATCCATAAATGCAATAAAAACTTTGCTACCTTTATCTAAATACTGTTCACATATATGCTTCAATGTAAACACTTGATCTACACATCCCCTACCCACTCTGAAGCCTCCTTGCTCATCCGCAATCCTACATTCTGTCTTACCTCTAATTCTTTCAGTTATAACCCTACCGTACACTTTTCCTGGTATACTCAGTAAACTTATTCCTCTATAATTTTTACAATCTCTTTTGTCCCCCTTCCCTTTATATAAAGGGACTATACATGCTCTCTGCCATTCCAACACTATATCCCCCTCTGCTTTTAACATTTCTGTCATGATCCTGTCAGTTCCAGCTGCTTTACTCCCTTTCATTCTACGTAATGTCTCACGCACCTTCCCCACACTCGCATCCTGCTCTTCTTCACTCCTGAAAGATGGTATACCTCCCTGGCCAGTGCATGAAATTACCGCCTCCCTTTCTTCCTTAACATTTAAAAGTTCCTCAAAATATTCTCGCCATCTACCCAATACCTCCATCTCCCCATCTACTAACTCCCCTACTCTGTTTTTAACTGACAAATCCATACTTTCCCTAGGCTTTCTTAACTTGTTTAACTCACTCCAAATTTTTTTCCTATTTTCATTAAAATTTCTTGACAGTGCCTCTCCCACTCTTTCATCTGCTCTCCTTTTGCACTCTCTCACCACTCTCTCCACCTTTCTTTTACTCTCCATATACTCTACTCTTCTTACAACACTTCTGCTTCATAAAAACCTCTCATAAGCTAACTTTTTCTCTTTTATCACACCCTTCATTCCACCAATCACTCCTCTTTCCTCCTGCACCCACCCTCCTATAACCACAAACTTCTGCCCCACATTCTAATACTGCAATTTTAAAACTATTCCAACCCTCTTCAACTCCCCCCCCACTCCTCATCCATCCCCCACCCCACCTTTCTGAAAATAGTTGCTTATGTCTTACCTGAACTTCCTCCTCCCTTAGTTTATACACTTTCACCTCTCTCTTACTTGTTGTTACCATTTTCCTCTTGTCCCATCTTCCTCTTACTCTAACTGTAGCTACAACTAAATAATGATCCGATATATCAGTTGCCCCTCTATAAACATGTACATCCTGGAGCCTACCCATCAACCTTTTATCCACCAATACATAATCTAACAAACTACTTTCATTACGTTCTATATCATACCTTGTATATTTATTTATCCTCTTCTTCATAAAATATGTATTACTTATTATCAAACTTCTTTCTACACATAGCTCAATTAAAGGCTTCCAATTTTCATTTACCCCTGGCACCCCAAATTTACCTACTACTCCCTCCACAACATTTTTGCCCACTTTAGTAATGAAATCCCCAACCACCATTACTCTCACACATGGTTCAAAACTCCCCACGCATTCACTAAACATTTCCCAAAAATCTCTCTCTCTCATCTACACTTCTCTCTTCTCCTGGTGCATATACGCTTACTATAGCCCAATTTTCACATCCAATTTTATTTTACTCCACTTAATCCTTGAATTAATACATTTATAGTCCCTCTTTTCCTGCCATAACTTATCCTTCAACATTATTGCTACTCCTTCTTTAGCTCTAACTTTATTTGAAACCCCTAACCTAACCCCAATTATTCCTCTCTATTGAAACTCTCCCACCCCCTTCAGCTTTGTTTCACTTAAAGCCAGGACATCCAGCTTCTTCTCATTCATAACATCCACAATCATCTCTTTCTTATCATTCGCGCAACATCCACGCATATTCAGACTTCCCACTTTGACAATTTTCCTCTTATTCTTTTTAGTAATTATTACAGGAAAAGGGGTTACTAGCCCATTGTTCCCGGCATTTTAGTTGACTTTTACAACACGCATGGCTTACGGAGGAAAGATTTTTATTCCACTTCCCCATGGATATAAAAGGAAAAGTAATAAGACCAAGAACTATTAAGATAAAATCAAAGAAAACTCAGATGAGTGTGTATAAATAAACATGTACATGTATGTGTAGTGTGACCTAAGTGTAAGTAGAAGTAGCAAGACGTACCTGTAATCTTGCATATTTATGAGACAGACAAAAGACACCAGCAATCCTACCATCATGTAAAACAATTACAGGCTTTCGTTTCACACTCACTTGGCAGGACGGTAGTACCTCCCTGGGTGGTTGCTGTCTACCAACCTACTACCAATTTAAATCCATTATTCCTGGTTCTTTCCTGGTTCGACACCCTCAATACTTTATTAATATCACCACTTATGCACCTCGATGATATCTCCCCTCATTCTATGTCTCTCCAGAGAGTGGAGATTCGAGTCTCTAAGTCTGTCTTCATATGGGAGATTCCTTATACAGTAAATCATTTTATTCATTCTTCTTTGTATGTTTTCTAATAAGTCTATATTCATCCTGTAGTAAGGAGACCAAAACTGAGTGGCATAATCCAAGTTAGGCCTCTCTAGTGATGTATAGAGCTGTAAAATAACTTTTGGTCTTCTGTTACACTTCTTAAAGTGTAACAGAAGTCTTGGCTTTAGATTTCTGCTTACCATGACTCTCAAGTCTTTTTCACATTCTGTATGATCAAGTTTTACTTCACCTAGTTTATAGCTTCGAGGGTTATTTTCATTACCAAGGGCAAGTACCTTACACTTATCCACATTGGACTTCATCTGCCATTTTTCAGACCAAGACATTAATTTGTTCAAATCCTCCTGGAGTTTATTGGTATCCTTCTCAGAATGAATAATACGGCCTATCTTTGTATCATCAGGAAATTTGCTCATGTCACTAGTAATTCCTTCATCAAGGTCATTAATGTAAATTACGAACAAAAGAAGGCCTAAAGCTGATCCTTGTGGAACGCCACTAGTGACTAATCCCCATTCAGATTTGACCCATTAATGGAAGCTCTCTGCTTTCTGTTGGTAAGCCATGCCTATATCCATGCTAGAACTTTTCCTCCTATACCATGAGCTGCCACTTTTCTTAAGAGTCTCTTGTGAGGTACTCTGTCAAATGCTTTACTGAAATCTAAATAGACAATATAATATTCTTTATTACTGTCAACTGCCTCAAATGTTTTATTGAAGAACGTCAGTAAATTTGTCAGGCAGGAACGACCTCCCGTGAACCCATGCTGAGATTTATTAATCAAATTATGCTCTTCAAGATGACTTCTAATAATATCACTTTAATCGATTCCAACAATTTGCCTACTATAGACGTCAGGCTTATTGGACGGTAATTTGATGGAATGCACCTATCCCCTGATTTGAATATAGGAACTGCATTAGCTATTTTCCATATCTCTGGCACAACACCAGTTAAGATGGACTCATTAAATACGCTCGTTAATGGCTGACTAATTTCCATCTTGCATTCTTTAAGTACCCTGGAAAACAACTCGTCGGGTCCCGAGGACTTACTTTGTTTCAGTTTATCTATCTGTTAGATAACACTGTCCCTCGTGACAGTAATATTAGTTAATTTAAATTCATCAGGAACTGAATAATTGTTAATTTCTGGAATCTCATTAACGTCTTCTTGATTAAAGACTGACAAATAATAATCATTAAATAGAGAACACATTTCCAGTTCGTTATCCGTCAACTTTCCATTTCCAGTTTTCAGAGGTCATGCTTTTTCCTTCACCTTAGTCCTGTATACTTTAAAGAATGTTTTTGGATTATTCTTTGATTCATTAGCAACTCTAATTTCATAGTCACGTTTAGCTTTCTTAATCCCCTTTTTTACTTCTCTTTTTAACTGAACATATTGGTCAATAAGGTTAATCTCTCCTGCTAGCAACATTGTCTCCAGCAATGACGCAGAAAATAGGACTGATCCCATTTACCATTCATAATGTGGTCATGACGGCTAACAGTGTGATAAATGGTTTTGAAAACCGACAGGCTGAGGGACTGATTACCTCAAACTCCTCTTCTCCTTGCCCATTTCTACTCTGTATTGGACTGATGAAGCCACTGTGTGGCGAAACGTTTTCTTAATAAAAATTCCCATATGTTGCATAAACGGCTAACAATATTCATCGTGCCAGTCCAAGGAAAGCAAATCTTGTCTCCTACTTTTGCCCTTCAAGCAGAACTTTTGTCCATAAACCTAATCTGACTGTTCCCAGTAAGTACAGTGTTCTTATCTTTCCTGATGTACATCATCATGTCATTCCCAGTAGTCGACTCTCATTCGTCAGGCAACATGGAGAACGAATTGGTGGTTCCCACAGCAGTCTCCTGGCTCTTCATTGCTTGCACCTCAAAATCCCCCTTTTGATCTCCAACTTCGTTCCGTTCTGCCCAACCACTGTCCAGCTTCCTTCGTTGCCCTGAGGATTCGCAACAGGATTACTGTGAATTCTTTTGTTTTCCTCAGTCAGCCACTGTACCTCTCGCTTGGCTTCTTTCAACTTCTTAACCTGCTGGTGAAGCTGCTCGATGGAGGGCATTGTTGATTCCATTCACAGAGAGCTCACAAGGTACGTCTTCGCATGATACACGTCACCACGCTACTCAGCAGGTTACAGTGTTCTACGAGGGTGCATCTGCCTGCCCAAGGCTGATGCCTCTGGCATTAGCCCCTGGTGTGTGCACCACTAACAACTCTTCACACACTCGTACACAGGTAAACATGCACACACGGGTAGACATGCACACAGGGTACACATAAATACTAGACACTCCCAGGTGAGTTGTTAAAGATATACACAAGTAAACACAATCTCGGGTCAGCACTCGTCACCATGGGATATTTGTCATGACGTATATACCTCGCCTCTCACTACCTCACACACCTGTCATTGGAGGTCGATGGATAAGATGCATACCCAACACTTTGGTATCTTTATTTCTGAAACGTTTCACCTGTTCAGCAGGCATCTCCAGTCGAGCACAGAGGTAATTAAAATACTGGAGACATTTGAAAAGATGGAAGTGTTCAGGCCCTCAGTTTTGATAGAGTGGATGAGTTCCATAGTATTATTGTCTCTGCATTGGTGTCTTGCGAAGGTGACACAGCTTCGCAAGATAGACCAGGAGTTTACTAGATATCATGTAAAGACTGCAACCAAGTATACATAAGGGCAGACAGGGCGAATACTATCAACAATAATCATCTAACACCAGAAAGCAATACATTATGCATAGGACAATTCAGCTATTTTTCAACATGTCAGAAACGACAATCGCAATATTCATTAGGAATCAGCCACCATCAAATACAAATCACACTGCAGTTACAAACACAAAATCATAGAATCTGCCCTCCCAATTTCAACATCTCACAGGGACAGTAGAAGCCAGACATCATTTCAAAATTCACCATCAAGAAGTACATACCAGCGCCCATCCTAATACAGAACGCCCACACAAGATCAGGAATCCTCCCTTGTACAAGGTAAGGTGTAACCTGCCCTATACATGCTCTCCTTTCACTTATGTATCTGCTGAAGAGGATCCCAGAAAGGCATTGAACTATACAAATCAATTAATGTTCTTTGCTGGAGTGCGCTCCAGCAAAGGCGCTAAAGGCGCTCTCTGTGATCGTATTTGCTTGGACCACCACCTCTTTTCTGCATCATTGCAAGCTCCTGATGTGTTGAGTTCAACACGAAAGGCCTGGAGCTATCATTCAACTCCCCCCGTGGTTGTTTTGCATCTTGTGTAGCTTGTTCATGAGTTTTGCATTATATATATATATATATATATATATATATATATATATTATATATATATATATATATATATATATATATATATAATGTATATATATGTGTGTGTGTGTGTGTATTCACCTAGGTGTGGTTGCGGGGGTCGAGTCACAGCTCCTGGCCCCGCCTCTTCAACTGGCCGCTACCCGGTCACTCTTCCCTCTCCGTGAGCTTTATCATACCTCTTTTTAAAGCTATGTATGGAACCTGCCTCCACTACATCAATATCACTACCCAGGCTATTCCACTTCCTGACCACTCTGTGACTGAAGAATACTTCTTAAAATCCCTGTGGTTCATCTGAGTCTTCAACTTTCAACTGTGACCCCCTGTTGCTGTGTCCCATCTCTGGAATATCCTGCCTCTGTCCACCTTGTATATACCTCTGAGTATTTTATATGTCGTTATCATATCCCCCCTAACTCTACTGTCTTCTAGTGTCGTCAGGTCGAGTTCCCTTAACCTCTCCTCGTAGGACATACCCCTATGTTCCTGGACTAGCCTTGTTGCAAACCTCTGCACTTTCTCTAGTTTCCTTACATGCTTGGCAAGGTGAGGGTTCCAGACTTGGTACTGCATATTCCAATATGGGCCTAACGTACAGTGTGCAGGGTCCTGAATGACTCATTATTTAGATGTCAAAATGCTGTTCTTAGGTTTGCCAGGTGCCCATATGCTGCAGCAGTTACTTGGTTGATGTACGCCTCAGGAGATGTTCCCGGTGTTATACTCACACCACGATCCTTTTTCCTTGAGTGAGGTTTGGAGGCTCTGGCCCCTTAGACTGTACTCTGTCGTCGTCTTTGCCCTTCCCCAATCTTCATGACTTTGCAGTGCCACTCCTCCACCCCGTCTGTTCCCTCTGTCTTTCCTCAGGATCTGATATCCCATTGGAAAGATGGCATCTGTTATCCCTATGAGCTTGGTTTCTGTGAGGGCTATGATGTCTGGTGATGCCTCTTTGACTCTTTCGTGCCACTCCTCCCACTTATTTGTTATACCATCAACGTTGGTGTACCATACCTTCGGTTTCCTCTCCAGCACTGTGTTTTGGGGAGTCTGTGAGGGTGGGGGACCTGGCAGTGTACTGTGCGATTCTACATGTAGTGTGGGGTGGGGGCTGTGGGTGTGGATTATGGTCTGTATTGGGATAGCATGATTGGTTGTGGGGTCCTGTGTGTGCTTCCTCTTGTTACTCTGCCCTGCTCTGGTTGTCCTCTGCTAATTCTGTCCTTGTCTCTCCTCCTAGTTCCTTCTGCTTTTGTGTCCTCTTCCTTAGCTGCTGTCGTTCTGTTTCTGTTCAGTCTTAGTCTAGGAACACTCTCTTTGTGCTGCCGAATCCTTCAACCATGGTTTCTCTTGGAGGATCCTGTTCCACATTGTTTTTGCTCTGAAAATCAGCTTGATCAGTCGTTTTCTCCTCTTCAGGTACCCCCCTATTCTCTGGAAAATTACAATCTGAGACATTTCCTTTTCACCTATTTCTTTGATGATCTCAATCTCCTGTCTCTCTGCCTGCCATCTTTCAGTGTGTGTCCTTCCCTCATCCTTCTGAAGCCCATGAATAAACACTAACCTCACAATCTCCTCCTCCCATTGCCTTTCCCTCTGAGTCTCTGATTCCTGTCTGTACATGGCCATTTTCTCCCTTATTCTTTCCTGTTGCTCCTGTTGGCATGGTCATGTCTCAGCATATGACCTGTTCCCCTCACTACCTGCACCCAGCTGCTCTCCTTCATTCCTTGGCCCTGCTTGGTGGTGTGTGTGTGTGTGTGTGTGTGTGTGTGTGTGTGTGTGTGTGTGTGTGTGTGTGTGTGTGTGTGTGTGTGTGTGTGTGGAGTGTGTGTATGTGTGTGCGTGTGTGTGTGTGGAGCGTGTGTGTGTGTGGAGTGTGGTGTGTGTGCGTGTGTGTGTGGAGTGTGTGTGTTAGTTACCATTTTGTCCTAGTGTGTGTGTGTGTGTGTGTCTGTGTGTGTGTATGTTGTAATAAACAAATGTCACTGAAGGATGGAGGAGGGGCTCGAACCGCGGTCTGTAAATTGACATTTCGATGCCCACACTCATGCTAATGTCACCCACACGTACACCCACACCCACATGTACACTCACATCCACACGTACACCCACACCCACATGTACACTCACATCCACACGTACACCCACACCCACATGTACACTCACATCCACACGTACAACCACACCCACATGTACACTCACATCCACACGTACAACCACACCCACATGTACACTCACATCCACACGTACAACCACACCCACACGTACAACCACACCCACACGTACAACCACACCCACACGTACAACCACACCCACACGTACAACCACACCCACACGTACAACCACACCCACACGTACACCCACATCCAACTAATCATCCTCGACGTCCACCCTCATGTTCACGTCACCCGCACCCACATACAAGTTAGCGTCCTCCACACCCACATTCAGGTACATGGTAAGGTCCTCCACGCCCACATTCAGGTACATGGTAAGGTCCTCCACACCCACATTCAGGTACATGGTAAGGTCCTCCACGCCCACATTCACGTACAAGCTAAGGTCCTCCACGCCCACATTCACGTACAAGCTAAGGTTATCAACGCCCACACTCACGTACAAGCTAAGGTCCTCGACGCCCACATTCACGTACAAGCTAAGATCCTCCACGCCCACATTCACGTACAAGCTAAGGTCCTCCACGCCGAAAATTACGTACAAGCTAAGGTCCTCCACACCCACATTCACGTACAAGCTAAGGTCCTCCACGCCCACTCACGAACAAGTCAGCGTTCTTCACGCCCACACTCACGTACAAGTCAGCATCCTCGACGCCCACACTCACGTACAAAGTCAAAATCAAAGTCAACGTCCTTCATGCCCATACCCACGCCCAAGCCAACGTCCTCCACAGATATGTCAACGTCCTCCACGCCCAAACCCAGACTCATTCTCACGCCCATTACCCCCACACTCATGCTCATGTCCATCACGCCTACACTCATGCTCACGCCCACACTCATGCTCACGCCCACACTCATGCTCACGCCCACACTCATGCTCACGTCCATCACGCCCACACTCATGCTCATGCCCATCACGCCTACACTTATGCTCACGCCCACACTCATGCTCACGCCCATCACGCCCACACATGCTCACGCCTGTCACGCTCATACTCGTGCTCACGTCTATCACGCCCACACTCATACTCACGCCCATTACGCCTATCACGCCCATACTCATGCTCACATCCATCACGCCCACACTTATGCTCAAGCCCATCACGCCCACGCCCACATACAAGCATACATTGGTGTTACACGTGCAGTGTACTACAAGCAACCAGGTTCCTGTACCAGTATTAGTGTAACCATCTTCATGTATATATCCTTGAATCCTTATCCTGGCACCCATGTCTGTATACCCATATCCCAGGTTTAGAAAGACACGTAAGCAAACACTGTAACATATGATATAGTGTTTGGTTACGTGTCTTTCTAAACCAACTTGTTGGTATTTATTACCAAGGTTTATACCACCCATATCCCTGTACCCATGTCTACCCATATCCTTGTACCCATGTTTCTATACCCATATCCCTGTCTCTTTGTCCTTCTACCCATGTACCATAGTCCTGTACCATGTCCCTGTACCCATGTACCATAGTCGTGTAATATGTCCCTGTACCCATGTACCATAGTCTTGTACCATGTTCCCTGTACCCATGTACCATAGTCCTGTACCATGTCCCTGTACCCATGTACCATAGTTCTGTGCCATGTCCCTGTACCCATGCACCATAGTCCTGTACCATGTCCCTTTACCCATGTAACATAGCCCTGTACCATGTTCCCTCTACCTATGTACCATAGTCCTGTACCATGTTCCTTGTACCCATGTACCATAGTCCTGTACAATGTTCCCTGTACCCATATACCATAGTCCTGTACCATGTCCCTGTACCCATGTACCATAGTCCTGTACCATGTTCCCTGTGCCCATGTACCATAGTCCTGTGCCATGTCCCTGTACCCATGTACCATCGTCCTGTACCATGTTCCCTGTACCCATGTACCATAGTCCTGTACCATGTTCCTGTACCCATGTACCATAGTCCTGTACCATGTTCCCTGTACCCATGTACCATAGTCCTGTACCATGTCCCTGTACCCATGTACCATAGTCCTGTACCATGTCCCTGTACCCATGTACCACAGTCCTGTACAATGCCCCTGTACCCATGTACCATAGTCCTGTACCATGTCCCTGTACCCATGTACCATAGTCCTGCACCATGTCCCTGTACCCATGTACAGTAGTCCTGTACCATGTTCCTGTACCCATGTACCATAGTCCTGTACCATGTCCCTGTACCCATGTACCATAGTCCTGTACCATGTCCCTGTACCCATGTACCATAGTCCTGTACCATGACCCTGTACCCATATACCATAGTCCTGTACCATGTTCCCTGTACCCATGCACCATATTTCTTTACCATGTTCCTAAAGCTATGTACCATGTCCCTGTACCCATGTACCATAGTCCTGTACCATATCCCTGTACCCATGCACCATATTTCTTTACCATGTTCCTAAAGCTATGTACCATGTTCCCATACCCATGTACCATGTTCCTGTACCATGTTCCTGTATCTATGTACCATGTTCCTGTACCCATGTGCCATGTCCCTGTACTCATGTACCATGTTCCTGTACCATGTACCATGTCCCTGTACCCATGTACCATGTTCCTGTACCATGTACCATGTCCCTGTACCCATGTACCATGTTCCTGTACCATGTACCATGTTCCTATACCCATGTACCATATTCTTGTACCCATGTACCATGTTCCTGTACCATGTCCCTTAACCCATGTACCATGTTCCTGTACCATGTCCCTTAACCCATGTACCATGTTCCTGTACCATGTCCCTTAACCCATGTACCATGTTCCTGTACTCATGTACCATGTTCCTGTACCATGTACCATGTTCCTGTACCATGTCCCTTAACCCATGTACCATGTTCCTGTACCATGTCCCTTAACCCATGTACCATGTTCCTGTATTCATGTACCATGTTCCTGTACCATGTCCCTGTACCCATGTACCATGTCCCTGTACCCATGTACCATGTTCCTGTACCCATGTACCATGTTCCTGTACCCATGTACCATGTTCCTGTACCATGTCCCTGTACCCATGTACCATGTTCCTGTACCCATGTACCATGTTCCTGTACCATGTCCCTGTACCCATGTACCATGTTCCTGTATCCATGTACCATGTTCCTGTACCATGTCCCTGTACCCATGTACCATGTTCCTGTACCCATGTACCATGTTCCTGTACCATGTCCCTGTACCCATGTACCATGTTCCTGTACCCATGTACCATGTTCCTGTACCCATGTACCATGTTCCTGTACCATGTCCCTGTACCCATGTACCATGTTCCTGTATCCATGTACCATGTTCCTGTACCATGTCCCTGTACCCATGTACCATGTTCCTGTACCCATTTACCATGTTCCTGTACCCATGTACCATGTTCCTGTACCATGTCCCTGTACCCATGTACCATGTTCCTGTACCCATGTACCATGTTCCTGTACCCATGTACCATGTTCCTGTACCATGTCCCTGTACCCATGTACCATGTTCCTGTACCCATGTACCATGTTCCTGTACCATGTCCCTGTACCCATGTACCATGTTCCTGTATCCATGTACCATGTTCTTGTACCCATGTACCATGTTCCTGTACCCATGTACCATGTTCCTGTACCATGTCCCTGTACCTATGTACCATGTTCCTGTACCCATGTACCATGTTCCTGTACCCATGTACCATGTTCCTGTACACATGTACCATGTTCCTGTACCATGTACCATGTTCCTGTACCATGTCCCTGTACCCATGTACCCTGTTCCCGTACCCATGTACCATGTTCCTGGACCCATGTACCATGTTCCTGTACCCATGTTCCTGTTCCCATGTACCATGTTCCTGTACCCATGTACGATGTCCCTGTACCCATGTACCATGTCCCTGTACCCATGTACCATGTTCCTGTACCCATGTACCATGTTCTTGTACCATGTCCCTGTACCCATGTACCATGTTCCTGTACCCATGTACCATGTCCCTGTACCCATGTACCATGTTCCTGTATCCATGTACCATGTTCCTGTACCATGTACCATGTTCCTGTACCATGTCCCTGTACCCATGTCCCATGTTCCTGTATTCATGTACCATGTTCCTGTACCATGTACCATGTTCTTGTACCCATGTACCATGTTCCTGTACCATGTACCATGTTCCTGTACCCATGTACCATGTTCCTGTATCCATGTACCATGTTCCTGTACCCATGTACCATGTTCATGTACCATGTCCCTGTACCCATGTACCATGTTCCTGTATCCATGTACCATGTTCCTGTATCCATGTATCATGTTCCTGTATCCATGTACCATGTTCCTGTACCCATGTACCATGTTCCTGTATCCATGTATCATGTTCCTGTATCCATGTACCATGTTCTTGTACCCATGTACCATGTTCCTGTACCCATGTACCATGTTCCTGTACCATGTCCCTGTACCCATGTACCATGTTCCTGTACCCATGTACCATGTTCCTGTACCCATGTACCATGTTCCTGTACCCATGTACCATGTTCCTGTACCATGTACCATGTTCCTGTACCATGTCCCTGTACCCATGTACCATGTTCCTGTACCCATGTACCATGTTCCTGTACCCATGTACCATGTTCCTGTACCCATGTACCATGTTCCTGTACCCATGTACCATGTTCCTGTACCCATGTACCATGTTCCTGTACCCATGTACCATGTTCCTGTACCCATGTACCATGTTCCTGTACCCATGTACCATGTTCCTGTACCCATGTACCATGTTCCTGTACCCATGTACCATGTCCCTGTACCCATGTACCATGTTCCTGTACCCATGTACCATGTTCCTGTACCATGTCCCTGTACCCATGTACCATGTTCCTGTACCCATGTACCATGTTCCTGTACCCATGTACCATGTCCCTGTACCCATGTACCATGTTCCTGTATCCACGTACCATGTTCCTGTACCATGTACCATGTTCCTGTACCATGTCCCTGTACCCATGTACCATGTTCCTGTATCCATGTACCATGTTCCTGTACCATGTACCATGTTCCTGTACCCATGTACCATGTTCCTGTACCATGTACCATGTTCTTGTACCCATGTACCATGTTCCTGTACCATGTACCATGTTCTTGTACCCATGTACCATGTTCCTGTACCATGTACCATGTTCTTGTACCCATGTACCATGTTCCTATATCCATGTACCATGTTCCTGTATCCATGTATCATGTTCCTGTATCCATGTACCATGTTCCTGTACCCATGTACCATGTTCCTGTATCCATGTGCCATGTTCCTGTACCATGTCCCTGTACCCATGTACCATGTTCCTGTATCCATGTACCATGTTCCTGTACCATGTACCATGTCCCTGTACCCATGTACCATGTTCCTGTACCCATGTACTATGTTCCTGTACCATGTACCATGTTCCTTTACCATGTACCATGTTCCTGTACCCATGTACCATGTTCCTGTACCCATGTACCATGTTCCTGTATCCATGTACCATGTTCCTGTACCCATGTACCATGTTCCTGTACCCATGTACCATGTTCCTGTAACCATGGACCACGTCCTTGTACCCTTGTACCATGTTCCATGTTCCTGTACCCATGTACCATGTTCCTTTACCCATGTACCAGGTTCCTGTACCCCTGTACCATGTTCCTGTACCCATGTACCATGTTCCTGTACCGTGTACCATGTTCCTGTACCATGTACCATGTTCCTGTACCCATGTACCATGTTCCTGTACCCATGTACCATGTTCCTGTATCCATGTACCATGTTCCTGTACCCATGTACCATGTTCCTGTACCCATGTACCATGTTCCTGTACCCATGTACCATGTTCCTGTACCCATGTACCATGTTCCTGTACCCATGTACCATGTTCCTTTACCCATGTACCACGTTCCTGTACCCATGTACCATGTTCCTGTACCCATGTACCATGTTCCTGTACCCATGTACCATGTCCCTGTACCCATGTACCATGTTCCTGTACCCATGTACCATGTTCCTGTACCATGTACCATGTTCCTGTACCATGTACCATGTTCCTGTACCCATGTACCATGTTCATGTACCCATGTACCATGTTCCTGTATCCATGTACCATGTTCCTGTATCCATGTACCATATTCCTGTACCATGTACCATGTTCCTGTACCATGTACCATGTTCCTGTACCATGTACCATGTTCCTGTACCATGTACCATGTTCCTGTACCATGTACCATGTTCCTGTATCCTTGTACCATGTTCCTGTACCATGTACCATGTTCCTGTACCATGTACCATGTCCCTGTACCCATGTACCATGTTCCTGTATCCATGTACCATGTTCCTGTACCATGTACCATGTTCCTGTACCATGTCCCTGTACCCTTGTACCATGTTCCTGTACCATGTACCATGTTCCTGTACCATGTCCCTGTACCCATGTACCATGTTCTTGTACCCTTGTACCATGTTCCTGTACCATGTCCCTGTACCCATGTACCATGTCCCTGTACCCATGTACCATGTTCCTGTACCCATGTACCATGTTCCTGTACCCATGTACCATGTTCCTGTACCCATGTACCATGTTCCTGTACCATGTACCTTTACCCATGTACCATGTTCCTGTACCCATGTACCATGTTCCTGTACCATGTCCCTGTACCCATGTACCATGTTCCTGTATCCATGTACCATGTTCCTGTACCATGTACCATGTTCCTGTACCCATGTACCATGTTCCTGTACCCATGTACCATGTTCCTGTACCATGTACCATGTTCCTGTACCATGTACCATGTTCCTGTACCCATGTACCATGTTCCTGTATCCATGTACCATGTTCTTGTACCCATGTACCATATTCCTGTATCCATGTACCATGTTCTTGTACCCTTGTACCATGTTCCTGTATCCATGTACCATGTTCCTGTATCCATGTACCATGTTCCTGTATCCATGTACCATGTTATTGTACCCATGTACCATGTTCCTGTATCCATGTACCATGTTCTTGTACCCTTGTACCATGTTCCTGTATCCATGTACCGTGTTCTTGTACCCTTGTACCATGTTCCTGTATCCATGTACCATGTTCTTGTACCCTTGTACCATGTCCCTGTACCCATGTACCATGTCCCTGTACCCATGTACCATGTCCCTGTAACCATGTACCATGTTCCTGTACCCATGTACCATGTTCCTGTACCCATGTACCATGTTCCTGTACCATGTCCCTTTACCCATGTACCATGTTCCTGTACCCATGTACCATGTTCCTGTACCATGTCCCTGTACCCATGTACCATGTTCCTGTATCCATGTACCATGTTCCTGTACCATGTACCATGTTCCTGTACCCATGTACCATGTTCCTGTACCATGTACCATGTCCCTGTACCCATGTACCATGTTCCTGTATCCATGTACCATGTTCCTGTACCCATGTACCATGTTCCTGTACCATGTACCATGTCCCTGTACCCATGTACCATGTTCCTATATCCATGTACCATGTTCCTGTATCCATGTATCATGTTCCTGTATCCATGTACCATGTTCCTGTACCCATGTACCATGTTCCTGTATCCATGTACCATGTTCCTGTACCATGTCCCTGTACCCATGTACCATGTTCCTGTATCCATGTACCATGTTCCTGTAGCATGTACCATGTCCCTGTACCCATGTACCATGTTCCTGTACCCATGTACCATGTTCCTGTACCATGTACCATGTTCCTGTACCATGTACCATGTTCCTGTACCCATGTACCATGTTCCTGTACCCATGTACCATGTTCCTGTATCCATGTACCATGTTCCTGTACCCATGTACCATGTTCCTGTACCCATGTACCATGTTCCTGTACCCATGTACCATGTTCCTGTACCCATGTACCATGTTCCTGTACCCATGTACCATGTTCCTTTACCCATGTACCACGTTCCTGTACCCATGTACCATGTTCCTGTACCCATGTACCATGTTCCTGTACCATGTACCATGTTCCTGTACCATGTACCATGTTCCTGTACCCATGTACCATGTTCCTGTACCCATGTACCATGTTCCTGTATCCATGTACCATGTTCCTGTACCCATGTACCATGTTCCTGTACCCATGTACCATGTTCCTGTACCCATGTACCATGTTCCTGTACCCATGTACCATGTTCCTTTACCCATGTACCACGTTCCTGTACCCATGTACCATGTTCCTGTACCCATGTACCATGTTCCTGTACCCATGTACCATGTCCCTGTACCCATGTACCATGTTCCTGTACCCATGTACCATGTTCCTGTACCATGTACCATGTTCCTGTACCATGTACCATGTTCCTGTACCCATGTACCATGTTCATGTACCCATGTACCATGTTCCTGTATCCATGTACCATGTTCCTGTATCCATGTACCATATTCCTGTACCATGTACCATGTTCCTGTACCATGTACCATGTTCCTGTACCATGTACCATGTTCCTGTACCATGTACCATGTTCCTGTACCATGTACCATGTTCCTGTATCCATGTACCATGTTCCTGTACCATGTACCATGTTCCTGTACCATGTACCATGTCCCTGTACCCATGTACCATGTTCCTGTACCATGTCCCTGTACCCATGTACCATGTTCCTGTATCCATGTACCATGTTCCTGTACCATGTACCATGTTCCTGTACCATGTCCCTGTACCCTTGTACCATGTTCCTGTACCATGTACCATGTTCCTGTACCATGTCCCTGTACCCATGTACCATGTTCTTGTACCCTTGTACCATGTTCCTGTACCATGTCCCTGTACCCATGTACCATGTCCCTGTACCCATGTACCATGTTCCTGTACCCATGTACCATGTTCCTGTACCCATGTACCATGTTCCTGTACCCATGTACCATGTTCCTGTACCATGTACCTTTACCCATGTACCATGTTCCTGTACCCATGTACCATGTTCCTGTACCATGTCCCTGTACCCATGTACCATGTTCCTGTATCCATGTACCATGTTCCTGTACCATGTACCATGTTCCTGTACCCATGTACCATGTTCCTGTAACCATGTACCATGTTCCTGTACCATGTACCATGTTCCTGTACCATGTACCATGTTCCTGTACCCATGTACCATGTTCCTGTATCCATGTACCATGTTCTTGTACCCATGTACCATATTCCTGTATCCATGTACCATGTTCTTGTACCCTTGTACCATGTTCCTGTATCCATGTACCATGTTCCTGTATCCATGTACCATGTTCCTGTATCCATGTACCATGTTATTGTACCCATGTACCATGTTCCTGTATCCATGTACCATGTTCTTGTACCCTTGTACCATGTTCCTGTATCCATGTACCGTGTTCTTGTACCCTTGTACCATGTTCCTGTATCCATGTACCATGTTCTTGTACCCTTGTACCATGTCCCTGTACCCATGTACCATGTCCCTGTACCCATGTACCATGTCCCTGTAACCATGTACCATGTTTCTGTACCCATGTACCATGTTCCTGTACCCATGTACCATGTTCCTGTACCATGTCCCTTTACCCATGTACCATGTTCCTGTACCCATGTACCATGTTCCTGTACCATGTCCCTGTACCCATGTACCATGTTCCTGTATCCATGTACCATGTTCCTGTACAATGTACCATGTTCCTGTACCCATGTACCATGTTCCTGTACCCATGTACCATGTTCTTGTACCATGTACCATGTTCCTGTACCATGTACCATGATCCTGTACCCATGTACCATGTTCCTGTATCCATGTACCATGTTCTTGTACCCATGTACCATGTTCCTGTATCCATGTACCATGTTCTTGTACCCTTGTACCATGTTCCTGTATCCATGTACCATGTTCTTGTACCCTTGTACCATGTTCCTGTATCCATGTACCATGTTCCTGTATCCATGTACCATGTTCCTGTATCCATGTACCATGTTCTTGTACCCATGTACCATGTTCCTGTATCCATGTACCATGTTCTTGTACCCTTGTACCATGTTCCTGTATCCATGTACCATGTTCTTGTACCCTTGTACCATGTTCCTGTATCCATGTACCATGTTCTTGTACCCTTGTACCATGTCCCTGTACCCATGTACCATGTCCCTGTACCCATGTACCATGTCCCTGTACCCATGTACCATGTCCCTGTACCCATGTACCATGTCCCTGTACCCATGTACCATGTCCCTGTACCCTTATATCATGTCCCTGTATCCATGTACCAAGTCCCTGTAACCATGCACCATGTCCCTGTACCCTTGTACCATGTCCTGTACCATGTCCCAATAACTATGTACCATGTCCCTGTAACCATGTACCATGTTCCTGTACCCCTGTACCATGTTCCTGTATCCATGTACCATGTTCCTGTACCATGTACCATGTTCCTGTACCATGTCCCTGTACCCATGTACCATGTTCCTGTACCCATGTACCATGTCCCTGTACCCATGTACCATGTTCCTGTACCCATGTACCATGTCCCTGTACCCATGTACCATGTCCCTGTACCCATGTACCATGTCCCTGTACCCATGTACCATGTCCCTGTACCCATGTACCATGTTCCATGTTATTGTTGGTACCGTTGTTTGTGGTGCAGCTGGTACTGTTGTTGGTGCTGCTGTTACTGTTGGTAGTAGTATTGCTGGTACTGTTGGTGGTGCTACTGGTACTGTTGGTGGTGTTGCTGGTACTTTTGGTAGTGCTGCTGGTACTTTTGGTGGTGGTGCTGTTTGTTCTGTGGGTGATGCTTCTGGTACTGTGGGTTGTGGTGCTGCTGGTACTGTTGGTGGTGGTGCTGCTGGTACTGTTGTCGGCTGTGCTGCTGGTACTGTTGGTGGTGATGCTGCTGGTACTATTGGTGGTGATGGTACTGTTGGTGGTGGTGCTAATGGTACCTTTGATGGTGGTTCTGCTGGTACTGTTGGTGGCGGTGCTGTTGGTACTGTTGTCGGTGGTGGTGCTGGTACTGTTGGTGGCGGTGCTGCTGGTACTGTTGGGGGTGCTGCTGGTACTGTTGGGGGTGCTGCTGGTACTGTTGTACTGTTGGTGGTGCTGCTGGTACTGTTGATGGCGGTGCTTCTGGTAATGTTGGTGGTGATGGTACTGTTATTGTTGTGGTGCTGCTGGTACTGTTATTGTTGGTGGTGGTACTGTTGCTGGTGGTGCTGGTATTGTTGTTATTGGTGGTACTGTTGTTGGTGGTGCTACTGGTACTGTTGGTGATTGTGCTATAAATACTGTTGGTGGTTGTGCTGCTGGTACTGTTGTTGGTGCTGCTGGTACTGTTGGTGGCGGTGCTGCTGGTACTGTTGGTCGTGCTACTGGTACTGTTGGTGGTGGTACTGTTGTTGGTGGTGCTGGTATTATTGTTATTCGTGGTACTGTTTTTGGTGGTACTGCTGGTACTGTTGGTGGTGCTGGTACTGTTGGTGATAGTGCTGCTGGTACTGTTGATGGTGCTACTGGTATTGTTGGTGCTGCTGGTATTGTTGGTGGTGCTGCTGGTACTTTTTGTGGTGGTGTTGCTGTTACTGTTGGTGGTGCTGCTCGTACTGTTTTTGGTGCTGCTGGTACTGTTGGTGGTGCTGCTAGTACTTTTGGTGGCGGTGCTGCTGGTACTGTTGGTGGTGGTGCTGGTACTGTTGGTGGTGTTACTGGTACTGTTGGTGGTGGTGCAGCTGGTACTGTTGGTGGTGATGGTACTGCTTATTATTGTTGGTGATGGTACTGTTCGTGGTGGTGCAGCTGGTACTGTTGATGGTGCTACTGGTACTGTTGGTGGTGGTGCAGCTGGTACTGTTGGTGGTGATGGTACTGTTGGTGGTGCTACTGGTACTGTTGTTGGTGGTGCAGCTGGTACTGTTGGTGGTGCTACTGGTACTGTTGGTGGTGGTGCAGCTGGTACTGTTGGTGGTGATACTGTTGGTGCTACTGGTACTGTTGGTGGTGCTACTGGTACTGTTGGTGGTGATGGTACTGTTGGTGGTGCTACTGGTACTGTTGGTGGTGGTGCAGGTGGTACTGTTGGTGGTGGTGCAGGTGGTACTGTTGGTGGTGATGGTATTGCTGTTATTGTTGGTGGTGGTGCTGCTGGTACTGATGGTGGTGATGGGACAAGTGTCTTCACCAGGTGCAAGATCACCCAAGCTGTGATGGATATGTGGGGACAGCGGGCCACCAACAGCAGCAGCCTGGTTGACCCGGCAAGTACCAGACAAGCCTGGCCCATGGCCGGGCTCCGAGAGTGGAAAGACTCGGAATTCATCAAAGAGAAATGTGTTGCTGTTACTGTTGTTTGTGCTGGTGCTACTTACTGCTGCCGCTATTGTTGGTGGTGGTGGTGCTACTTACTGCTGTCGCTATTGGGGGCAAAAAGATACAAAACATCCAGGCCATGGGAAAACCTGGGTAGCCACAGCCACTCAAGAGGGAGAGGTTTTTTAGTGCCAGGAAGGAAAAAAAACTGGCAGGAAATGGCAGAAATCGTACACCAAATCCAGTCATTCCTGGAGTGGAACCACAGTCGATGGCCTCCACTCCAAACCAACAGATACAGATACTAATGCCGGAAAAAAAATCCCCCCCCAGTACCAACAATACCACCAGTCCGATGACATTCTTCTTTGCAAATATACAGGGTCTAAAGCCAGCAACAAACAACAAAATACCTTTCATCCGTGGACTGCTTGAAGAGGCAAAGGCAATGTTCGCGGCTTTCACTGAGACCCACATAAAGGATCACTTGGACAACGAAATATGGATCCCAGGTTACAACCTATACAGATGTGACAGAGTGAACAGGCAAAAGGAAGGGGGGGGGGGTTGGCCTGTACATTGCAGAGTCACTTGTTTGCACAGAACTGCTTAATGCCTCAAATGATGTAGTGGAAGTTTTAGCAGTAAAGGTCGAGAACCAAAACCTAGTCATTGTGGTAGTCTACAAGCCTCCGGATACAACATCCCAAAAATTCCAGGAACAGCTGTTAAAAATTGACCACTGTCTGGAAAATCTTCCAGCTCCTGCACCCAACATCTTGCTCCTAGGGGATTTCAACTTAAGGCACCTAAAATGGAGGAATATAGCAAATAATATTGTTGCAGTAATAACACCAGGAGGCAGCTCGGATGAAAACTCACACTCACACGAGCCTTTAAATCTCTGCACAAAATTCAATTTAAACCAGCAAATAATAGAGCCTACTAGACTGGAGAATACACTAGACCTCATCTTCACTAACAATGATGATCTGATAAGAAATGTCACCATATCAAAAACATACTCAGATCACAACATAATTGAGGTTCAGACATGTATGCGTGGAGCCCCAGACCGACATAATGAGACTAGTCACGAGGGAGCATTCACCAAATTCAACTTCAATAACAAAAACATAAAGTGGGACCAAGTAAACCAAGTCCTAACCGATATAAGCTGGGAAGATATACTAAGCAACACACACCCCAACTTATGCCTAGAACAGATTAACTTGGTGGCACTCGATGTATGCACAAGGCTTATTCCTCTAAGAAAAAGGAGGAGTAGATGTAAAATAGAAAGAGACAGGCGCTCTCTTTACAGGCGACGGAAAAGAATAACAGAGCGGCTATAAGACGTCAATATATCTGAAATACGTAGGGAGACACTGGTCAGAGAAATAGGAAGCATCGAACTTAAGCTAAAGGAATCTTATAGGAGTCAGGAATCGCGGGAAGAACTAAAACCCATAAATGAAATCGAAAGAAACCCAAAGTATTTCTTCTCTTATGCCAAATCAAAGTCGAGAACAACGTCCAGTATTGGGCCCCTACTTAAACAAGATGGGTCCTACACAGATGACAGCAAGGAAATGAGTGAGCTACTCAAGTCCCAATATGACTCAGTTTTTAGCAAGCCGCTAACCAGACTGAGAGTCGAAGATCAAAATGAATTTTTTATGAGAGAGCCACAGAATTTGGTTAACACAAGCTTATCCGATGTTATCCTGACGCCAAATGACTTCGAACAGGCGATAAATGACATGCCCATGCACTCTGCCCCAGGGCCAGACTCATGGAACTCCGTGTTCATCAAGAACTGCAAGAAGCCCCTATCACGAGCCTTTTCCATTCTATGGAGAGGGAGCATGGACACGGGGGTCGTCCCACAGTTACTAAAAACAACAGACATAGCCCCACTCCACAAAGGGGGCAGTAAAGCAACAGCAAAGAACTACAGACCGATAGCACTAACATCCCATATAAAAATCTTTGAAAGGGTCCTAAGAAGCAAGATCACCACCCATCTAGAAACCCATCAGTTACACAACCCAGGGCAACATGGGTTTAGAACAGGTCGCTCCTGTCTGTCTCAACTATTGGATCACTACGACAAGGTCCTAAATGCACTAGAAGACAAAAAGAATGCAGATTTAATATATACAGACTTTGCAAAAGCCTTCGACAAGTGTGACCATGGCGTAATAGCGCACAAAATGCGTGCTAAAGGAATAACAGGAAAAGTCGGTCGATGGATCTATAATTTCCTCACTAACAGAACACAGAGAGTAGTCGTCAACAGAGTAAAGTCCGAGGCAGCTACGGTGAAAAGCTCTGTTCCACAAGGCACAGTACTCGCTCCCATCTTGTTCCTCATCCTCATATCCGACGTAGACAAGGATGTCAGCCACAGCACCGTGTCTTCCTTTGCAGATGACACCCGAATCTGCATGACAGTGTCTTCCATTGCAGACACTGCAAGGCTCCAGGCGGACATCAACCAAATCTTTCAGTGGGCTGCAGAAAACAATATGAAGTTCAACGATGAGAAATTTCAATTACTCAGATATGGTAAACACAAGGAAATTAAATCTTCATCAGAGTACAAAACAAATTCTGGCCACAAAATAGAGCGAAACACCAACGTCAAGTACCTGGGAGTGATCATGTCGGAGGATCTCACCTTCAAGGACCATAACATTGTATCAATCGCATCTGCTAGAAAAATGACAGGGTGGATAATGAGAACCTTCAAAACTAGGGAGGCCAAGCCCATGATGACACTCTTCAGGTCACTTGTTCTATCTAGGCTGGAATATTGCTGCACACTAACAGCACCTTTCAAGGCAGGTGAAATTGCTGACCTAGAAAATGTACAGATAACCTTCACGGCGCGCATAACGGAGATAAAACACCTCAATTACTGGGAGCGCTTGAGGTTCCTAAAACTGTATTCCCTGGAATGTAGGTGGGAGAGATACATGATTATATACACCTGGAAAATCCTAGAGGGACTAGTACCGAACTTGCACACGAAAATCTTTCACTACGAAAGCAAAAGACTTGGCAGACGATGCAACATCCCCCCAATGAAAAGCAGGGGTGTCACTAGCACGTTAAGAGACCATGCAATAAGTGTCAGGGGCCCGAGACTGTTCAACTGCCTCCCAGCACACATAAGGGGGATTACCAACAGACCCCTGGCAGTCTTCAAGGTGGCACTGGACAAGCACCTAAAGTCGGTTCCTGACCAGCCGGGCTGTGGCTCGTACGTTGATTTGCGTGCAGCCAGCAGCAACAGCCTGGTTGATCAGGCTCTGATCCACCAGGAGGCCTGGTCACAGACCGGGCCGCGGGGGCGTTGACCCCCGGAATTCTCTCCAGGTAAACTCCAGGTGGTGCTACTTACTGCTGCCGCTATTGTTGGTGGTGGTGGTGCTACTTACTGCTGCCGCTATTGGTAGTGGTGGTGCTACTTACTGCTGCCGCTATTGTTGGTGGTGGTGGTGCTACTTACTGCTGCCGCTATTGTTGGTGGTGGTGGTGCTACTTACTGCTGCCGCTACTGTTGTTGGTGGTGCTACTTACTGCTGCTGCTGTTATTGGTGGTGGTGGTGCTACTTACTGCTGCCGCTATTGTTGGTGGTGGTGGTGCTACTTACTGTTGCCGCTGTTATTGGTGGTGGTGTTACTTACTGCTGCCGCTGTTATTGGTGGTGGTGGTGGTGCTTACTGCTGCCGCTATTGTTGGTGTTGGTGGTGCTACTTACTGCTGCCGCTATTGTTGGTGTTGGTGGTGCTACTTACTGCTGCCGCTATTGTTGTTGGTGGTGCTACTTACTGCTACCGCTGTTATTGGTGGTGGTGGTGGTGGTGGTGCTACTTACTGCTGCCGCTATTGTTGGTGTTGGTGGTGCTACTTACTGCTGCCGCTGTTATTGGTGGTGGTGGTGCTACTTACTGCTGCCGCTGTTATTGATGGTGCTACTTACTGCTGCCGCTATTGTTGGTTGTGGTGGTGCTACTTACTGCTGCCGCTATTGTTGGTGGTGGTGGTGCTACTTACTGCTACCGCTATTGGTGGTGGTGGTGCTACTTACTGCTGCCGCTATTGGTGGTGGTGCTACTTACTGCTGCCGCTGTTATTGGTGGTGGTGGTGCTACTTACTGCTGCCGCTGTTGGTGGTGGTGGTGGTGCTACTTACTGCTGCCATTGTTGTTGGTGGTGGTGCTACTTACTGCTGCCACTATTGTTGGTGGTGGTGGTGCTACTTACTGCTGCCGCTATTGTTATTTGTGGTGGTGCTACATTCTGCTGCCGCTCTTATTGGTGGTGCTACTTACTGCTGCCGCTGTTATTGGTGGTGGTGGTGCTACTTACTGCTACCGCTATTGTTGGTTGTGGTGGTGCTGCTTACTGCTGCCGCTATTGTTGGTGGTGGTGGTGCTACTTACTGCTGCCGCTATTGTTGGTGGTGGTGGTGCTACTTACTGCTGCCGCTGTTATTGGTGGTGGTGCTACTTACTGCTACTGCTATTGTTGGTGGTGATGGTGCTACTTACTGCTCCCGCTATTGTTGGTGGTGGTGCTACTTTTGCTTCCGCTATTGTTGATGGTGGTGGTGCTACTTACTGCTGCCTTTATTGTTGGTTTTGGTGGTGCTTCTTACTGCTGCCATTGTTGGTGGTGGTGGTGGTGTTACTGCTGCCGCCGCTGCTGTTGTTGTTGGTGGTGTTACTGCTGCCGCTGTTATTGGTGGTGGTGGTGTTACTGCTGCCATTGTTGTTGGTGGTGGTGGTGTTACTGCTGCCGCCGCTGCTGCTGTTGTTGTTGGTGGTGTTACTGCTGCCGCTGTTATTGGTGGTGGTGGTGTTACTGCTGCCGCTGTTATTGGTGGTGGTGGTGTTACTGCTGCCGCTGTTATTGGTGGTGGTGGTGTAACTGCTGCCGCTGCTGCTGTTATTGGTGGTGTTACTGCTGCCGCTGTTATTGGTGGTGGTGGTGTTACTGCTGCCGCTGTTATTGGTGGTGGTGGTGGTGTTACTGCTGCCGCTGTTATTGGTGGTGGTGGTGTTACTGCTGCCGCTGTTATTGGTGGTGGTGGTGTAACTGCTGCCGCTGCTGCTGTTATTGGTGGTGTTACTGCTGCCGCTGTTATTGGTGGTGGTGGTGTTACTGCTGCCGCTGTTATTGGTGGTGGTGGTGTTACTGCTGCCGCTGCTGTTGGTGGTGTTACTGCTGCCGCTGTTATTGGTGGTGGTGGTGTTACTGCTGCCGCTGTTATTGGTGGTGGTGGTGTTACTGCTGCCGCTGCTGTTGGTGGTGTTACTGCTGCCGCTGTTATTGGTGGTGTTACTCCTGCCGCTGTTATTGGTAGTGGTGGTGTTACTGCTGCCGCTGTTATTGGTGGTGGTGGTGTTACTGCTGCCGCTGCTGCTGTTGTTGGTGTTACTGCTGCCGCTGTTATTGGTGGTGGTGGTGTTACTGCTGCTGCTGTTGTTGGTGGTGGTGTTACTGCTGCCGCTGTTATTGGTGGTGGTGGTGTTACTGCTGCCGCTGTTATTGGTGGTGGTGGTGTAACTGCTGCCGCTGCTGCTGTTATTGGTGTTACTGCTGCCGCTGTTATTGGTGGTGTTACTGCTGCCGCTGTTATTGGTGGTGGTGGTGTTACTGCTGCCGCTGTTATTGGTGGTGGTGGTGTAACTGCCGCCGCTGCTGCTGTTGGTGGTGTTACTGCTGCCGCTGTTATTGGTGGTGGTGGTGTTACTGCTGCCGCTGTTATTGGTGGTGGTGGTGTAACTGCTGCTGCTGCTGCTGTTATTGGTGGTGTTACTGCTGCCGCTGTTATTGGTGGTGTTACTGCTGCCGCTGTTATTGGTGGTGGTGGTGTTACTGCTGCCGCTGTTATTGGTGGTGGTGGTGTTACTGCTGCCGCTGCTGCTGTTGTTGGTGTTACTGCTGCCGCTGTTATTGGTGGTGGTGGTGTTACTGCTGCTGCTGTTGTTGGTGGTGGTGTTACTGCTGCCGCTGTTATTGGTGGTGGTGGTGTTACTGCTGCCGCTGTTATTGGTGGTGGTGGTGTAACTGCTGCCGCTGCTGCTGTTATTGGTGGTGTTACTGCTGCCGCTGTTATTGGTGGTGTTACTGCTGCCGCTGTTATTGGTGGTGGTGGTGTTACTGCTGCCGCTGTTATTGGTGGTGGTGGTGTAACTGCCGCCGCTGCTGCTGTTGGTGGTGTTACTGCTGCCGCTGTTATTGGTGGTGGTGGTGTTACTGCTGCCGCTGTTATTGGTGGTGGTGGTGTAACTGCTGCCGCTGCTGCTGTTATTGGTGGTGTTACTGCTGCCGCTGTTATTGGTGGTGTTACTGCTGCCGCTGTTATTGGTGGTGGTGGTGTTACTGCTGCCGCTGTTATTGGTGGTGGTGGTGTTACTGCTGCCGCTGCTGCTGTTGTTGGTGTTACTGCTGCCGCTGTTATTGTTGGTGGTGGTGTTACTGCTGCCGCTGTTGTTGGTGGTGGTGTTACTGCTGCCGCTGTTATTGGTGGTGGTGGTGTTACTGCTGCCGCTGTTATTGGTGGTGGTGGTGTTACTGCTGCCGCTGTTATTGTTGGTGGTGGTGTTACTGCTGCCGCTGTTGTTGGTGGTGGTGTTACTGCTGCCGCTGTTATTGGTGGTGGTGGTGGTGTTACTGCTGCCGCTGTTATTGTTGGTGGTGGTGTTACTGCTGCCGCTGTTATTGTTGGTGGTGTTACTGCTGCCGCTGTTATTGTTGTTGGTGGTGGTGTTACTTCTGCCGCTGCTATTGTTATTGGTGGTGTTACTGCTGCCGCTGTTATTGTTGGTGGTGTTACTGCTGCCGCTGTTATTGTTGGTGGTGTTACTGCTGCCGCTGTTATTGTTGGTGGTGTTACTGCTGCCGCTGTTATTGTTGGTGGTGGTGGTGCTAGTTATTGCTACCGCTGTTATTGTTCGTGGTGGTGTTACTGCTGCCGCTGTTATTGTTGGTGGTGGTGTTACTGCTGCCGCTGTTATTGGTGGTGGTGGTGGTGGTGTTACTGCTGCCGCTGTTATTGTTGGTGGTGGTGTTACTTCTGCCGCTGTTGTTGTTGTCACTTGTGCGGGTCACAGAGACTGACACACAGACGGTACTGGAAGGCTTCACTGGGTCATTACCTCACCTTGACCTATAAAGTGCTGCCACCACCCTTACCTGACTCCGTCCTGCTGGCTCTCTGGTATATATGCCACCTGTTTCCAGAATCTTCCTACTCCCGCAGGCTGGTCTGGGGCCAGATACTTAATATAATAATAATATAATGTACAACGTATACAGGTCTAGCAGATATCAATAACATAATACTATATATAAAGCCCCTTGTTATGCAGAGCATTTCTGGCAAATTAGGCCAATTTTGGCCCAGGATGCGACCCACACCAGTCGATTAATACCCAGGTGCCCATTTTACTGATGGGTGAACAGGGACAGCAGGTGTCTTATGGAAACACGTCCGTAATGTTTTCCAGCCGTATTGAAGGAGATTCGAACTCCGGACCTCAGTGTGTGAGCTCAGTGTGCTAGTGATCGAGCTACGGTACACTTGTGTGGTCAACCAGGCTGTTGCTGTTGACGGCTCACTGACCCACATATCCATCACAGCCTGGTTGACCTGGAACTAGGCAGAAGTAGTGACCGAAATAAGTCTGGAAAATTTTGTTTTTGATATCCTATTGTAGAGTGTTGATTAATGTTGGTCCATGAACGTTGATCAAGTCCCGTGTTTTTCACTGGGTTTATTTTATACTTCCTGCCATATCTCTCACTTTATTATTTTGTTAGATACAGTGTGTAAATTTGGGACTAGTTCCTCCAGTATATTCTTCATGTACATTCTCTCTCAGAATACATATTCAGTATTTGAAGGTTTTCCCAATAGTTTGAAGCTTTATTGGCACTATGTGGGCAGTAGCACTCTATCTCTGGCAGCTCTAAAGTCTCTCCTGCCCTGAACAGAGCTGTCAACACTGAACAGTACTCTAGATGAGAGAGCACTGGTGATTTGAATAGTGTCACCACTGGCAATGTTTCTCTTTTTTTTTACTTCTCATTATCCGCCCTGTCATTCTTCTAGCCTTGGCAACACAGATCCAACTTTGCTCAGACCTCTGCAACATAATTTTCCTCAAATATTTGTTAAGTTATACCATGTCATTGTGGTTGTATACAAGCCTCCGGATGCAACTTCCCAACAATTCCAGGAACAGCTTTTGAAAATCGACCACTGTCTAGAAAATCTCCCAACTCCTGCCCCAAACATCTTGCTATTGGTAGATTTCAACTCGAGACACCTAAAATGGAGGAGTATAGCAAATAATATTTTAGCAGAGATCATCCCAGGAGGCAGCTCAGATGAAAATTCATACACACACGAGCTATTAAATCTCTGCACCAAATTCACTTTAAACCAGCAAATATTAGACCCTACAGGACTAGAAAATACGCTGGACCTCATCGTCACTAACAACGACGTGATATAACCATATCAGAGATAATTCATTCAGATCACAACATAATAGAGGTACAGACATGTATGCACAGGACTCCTGACTAGCAAAATGTGATCAGTTATGAGGGTGCCTTCACAAAATTTAGCTTTAATAAAAATATACAATGGGAACAAGTCAGTCATGTCCTAAATGAAACAAGCTGGGAAGATATCCTAAACAACACGGATCTGGAACTTTGCCTAGAAAAAAAAAAAACTCTGTGGCACTTGAAATATGCTCAAGGCACATTCCATTAAGAAAAAGAAAGACAAGGTGTAAACTAGAAAGAAAGAGATGCTCCCTATACAGGTGAAGGCGAAGAATCACAAAGCTGCTGAGAGGGGCCAATATATCTGAAATACGAAGGGAGGCACTGGTCAGAGAAATAGCAGATATCGAACTTAAGCTTAAGGAATCTTACAGGAGACAAGAATCTCAGGAAAAACTGAAGGCCATAAAGGAAATTGAGAAAAAAAAATTCTTATGCCAAATCTAAGGGTAAAACAACCAGTATTGAGCCCCTGCTTAGACGAGATGGGACCTACACAGGTGACAGCGAAGAAATGAGTGAGATACTAAAGTCCCAATACGACTCAGTTTTCAGTGAGCTGTTAACCAGACTAAGGGTAGACAATCTAAATGAATTCTTTATGACTGAGACCAAAAATTTGGTCGTTTCAAAAATCTCTGATATTATCCTAACACTACAAGACTTTGAAAAAGCAATAAATGACATGCCCATACACTCTGCCCCAGACTCGTGGAACTCCGTGTTCATCAAGAACTGCAAGAAGCCCCTGTCATGTGCCTTCAGCTTTCTGTGGAGAGGGAGCATGGACACAGACAGCCTCACTCTACAAAGGCGGCAGTAAAGCAGTTGCAAAGAACTACAGACCGATAGCACTAGCATCCCATATTATAAAAGTCTTTGAAAGGGTTCTAAGAAGCAAGATCGCCAACCACCTAGATACCCATCAGTATATAACCCAGGGCAACATGGGTTTAGAGCACATCGCTCCTGCCTGCCCTAGCTACTGGACCACTATAACAAGGTCTTGGATGCTACAAGGGATAAAATGCAGATGTAGCAGACACAGACTTTGCAAAATCCTTCGACAAGTGCAACCATGGTGTAATAGCGCACAAAATACAGGATAAAGGACTAAGAGGAAAAGTTGGTAGATGGATCTATAACTTAATAAATAGAACACAGAGTAATAGCAAGAAGAGTAAAGTCTGAGGCAGCTACGGTAAAAAGCTCTGTTCCACAAGGCACAGAACTCACTCCCATCCTATTCCTCATCCTCATATCTGACATACAGAGATGTAAGCCATAGCTCCATGACAGTGTCCTCCATCGAAGACTGCAAGACTCCAAGCGGACATCAACCAAATCTTCAAATGGGCCACTCAAAACAATGTGAAGTTCAATGAAGAGAGATGGAAAACTTGAGGAAATTAAAACTGTATCAGGGTATACAACAAATTCTAACCATACAGTAGAGCGAGAAAGTAATTTGAAGGACCTGGGAGTGATAATATCAGAGGATCTCACCCTCAAAGACCACAGCAGTGTATCTACCGCATCTGATAGAAAAATGATAGGATGTATAATGAGAACCTTCAAAACTAGGGCTGCCAAGGCCATGATTCTCTTCAAATCGCTTGTTCTCTCTAGGCTGGAATGCTGCTGTACACTAACTGCCCCCTTCACAATAAGTGTCAGGGGCCCAAGACTGTTCAGCTGCCTCCCATCATACATAGGAGGGATTACCAACAGACCCTTGGCTGTCTTTAAGAAGACGCTGCACAGGCACATGAAGTCAGTACCTGAGCAGCAGGGCTGTGGTTCGTACGCCTGGTTGATCAGACCCTGATCCACCACGAGGCCTGGTCCCAGACCGGGCCGTAGGGGCATTGACCCCCAAAGCCCTTTCCAGGTATACCAGGTATAAATTAAGAAAAGATCCTAGATTTCACCTTATGAAACAGACAAAGCAAATGCGACAGTAATTATGGACACGGTAGATTATAGTGGTAAAAATGGTAACTTTGTGCCTTTTAAGCACCCGTGACAGGAGAGGTGATGACCACACGATGAGAACTTGTACACGACCACAGCTCACAGAAGAGACACAGATAGCTTGCCACAACTGGCTTAGAACACGTTGGCTTGGTTTTTCGTAAACAGAAGCATCTTGAGACGACAAAGCATACAGAGCCACATACAGCTACAGTCTCATAACAGGGCTTGGTTACTGGCATGATGCTTGTTGTGCATAAAATCTGACAACTCTCGATTCAGCAGCTCGGAAGAACTGCAGAAACACTTGCAGACAGTTGTTGGCTTAGTGGAAGACAAGGCCTTTATAATTGACTGTGAGGTTGACGAGGCAGCCGAGACTCCGTGACTTACCTGTACGTGAGCTTCTCAAGTGAGAATGTCCACTTCACGTCACAAAACTCGTCGAAATTGTTGAGAATTTCGCCACGGCTGCCACCGAAATTGTTGTGGTTGGGTTCAAGTAATATGGAGGCGATTGGCGTATCACACAACTACTGTGCCCGGGTTTATTGAGAAGAAAATGGTGTGTAAATTCTGCCAGCGTGTCCTGCCTCACTGATGTCTACATCATAACTGCCCTGTCCGTGCCCACGAGCAGTGCCAGGGTATGAACGCGTTCAGATCAACGACGTTAACCTGTAGTGGCTCAAATTCTACCGTCACATTCAGATAAATGGTTCAGAGAACCAACAAGTTAATAAATTAGACACCTGTGAAACACTTGGGTATCATTATTGCGGAAACGTTTTACTAAACAATAGCTTCATCAGTCCTATATGAAGAAAAACAGTGAAGCTGAGGAGGAGTTTGAGGTAATTAGTTTCTCAGCTTGGAGTCGATATAATCAGTCCATCAGTCTTTTCAAGATAACATCGACTCCAGGCTGAGGGACTGATTACCTCGGACTCCTCCTGATCTTCACCTTCTTTGTATACGACTGATGAAGTCACTGTGTGGCGAAACGTTTCCTCACTAAAGATACCCAAGTGTTGCACATGTGTCTAATTTATCACATTCCTATGACGTGACACTGGGTAACGGAATCCTACTGAACATTGGCATAACACACTACTGTCAGTCCTGGTGCTGTACGTGTCTACCACCAGTTATCCTGATGCTGTACGTGTCTACCATCAGTTATCCTGGTGCTGTACGTGTCTACCACCAGTTATCCTGGTGCTGTACGTGTCTACCACCAGTTATCCTGGTGCTGTACGTGTCTACCACCAGTTATCCTGGTGCTGTACGTGTCTACCATCAGTTATCCTGGTGCTGTACGTGTCTACAACCAGTTATCCTGGTGCTGTACGTGTCTACCACCAGTTATCCTGGTGCTGTACGTGTCTACCACCAGTTATCCTGGTGCTGTACGTGTCTACCACCAGTTATCCCGGTGCTGTACGTGTCTACCACCAGTTATCCTGGTGTACGTGTCTACCACCAGTTATCCTGGTGCTGTACGTGTCTACCACTAGTTATCCTGGTGCTGTACGTG
Source organism: Cherax quadricarinatus (assembly GCF_038502225.1). NCBI lineage: Eukaryota > Metazoa > Arthropoda > Malacostraca > Decapoda > Parastacidae > Cherax > Cherax quadricarinatus. Next base: position 2,819,181 of record NC_091294.1, on the reverse strand, counting down.
TCTACCACCAGTTATCCTGGTGCTGTACGTGTCTACCACCAGTTATCCTGGTGCTGTACGTGTCTACCACCAGTTATCCTGGTGCTGTACGTGTCTACCACCAGTTATCCTGGTGCTGTACGTGTCTACCACCAGTTATCCTGGTGCTGTACGTGTCTACCACCAGTTATCCTGGTGCTGCACTTGTCTACTACCAGTTATCCTGGTACCAGTTATCCTGGTTCTGTACGTGTCTACCACCAGTTATCCTGGTGCTGTACGTGTCTACCACCAGTGATCCTGGTGCTGTACGTGTCTACCACCTGTTATCCTGATGCTGTACGTGTCTACCACCAGTTATCCTGGTGCTGTACGTGTCTACCACCAGTTATCCTGGTGCTGTACGTGTCTACCACCAGTTATCCTGGTGCTGTACGTGTCTACCACCAGTTATCCTGGTGCTGTACGTGTCTACCACCAGTTATCCTGGTGCTATACGTGTCTACCACCAGTTATCCTGGTGCTGCACTTGTCTACTACCAGTTATCCTGGTTCTGTACGTGTCTACCACCAGTTATCCTGGTGCTGTACGTGTCTACCACCTGTTATCCTGATGCTGTACGTGTCTACTACCAGTTATCCTGGTGCTGTACGTGTCTACCACCAGTTATCTTGGTGCTCCACGTGTCTACCACCAGTTATCCTGGTGCTGTAGGTGTCTACCACCACTTACCCTGGTGATGTACGTGTCTACCATCAGTTATCCTGGTGCTGTACGTGTCTACCATCAGTTATCCTGGTGCTCCACGTGTCTACCACCAGTTATCCTGGTGCTGTACGTGTCTACCACCAGTTATCCTGGTGCTGTACGTGTCTACCACCAGTTATCCTGGTGCTGTACGTGTCTACCACCAGTTATCCTGGTGCTGTACGTGTCTACCACCAGTTATCCTGGTGCTGCACGTGTCTAGCACCGCTTATCCTGGTGATGTATGCAGGGCCAGATTAAGAAGTCTCCGGGCCCTAGGCTATTCAGATTGGCGGGGCCCCTTTGAGTTACGGGTAAGCGAAGCGACCCCTTCCAGCTTGGGGGTTGGGGGGGGGGTCGGTGTGAGCCTGTTTAAGGTCTAATTAAATACATTCTGGCTATTTAGATTAAATTTAATAGGGAAAGTACATCAAGACAACCAAAACCATTTACCAACAGCCATTATAACTATCTTGTTCAGTCATGCATTTTAAAGAGAATAAACTCAAGACAGCATAGTATTACTAGATTAGGATATTAAAGTAGTGACATCATGTACCTATTATATTCAGCATAACCGCTACAGCACTATTATTCCCTTTATAAATCACTGACCATTATTGTTATCATTGCATCATGCATAAGACTATCAAATCATATAAACTCAAGAAAGTAAAGAATTGTTTATATTCACAGGCACTTCTTAAATAAACTTTTTTCTGGATTTCATATTGGCAAAATCATCAATTATATTCTGAAAATCAATATTTCTTGTTAGATCAGACTCAATGGTTAACAACACTAGGTTACACAATTTGTCTTGTCTCATTGTTGAACGGAGCTGGTTTTTCACTCTTTCCAAAACAGAAAATGAACTTTCTCCTTCATAGTTAGTAGCTGGAAGTGTTAGGTAAAGGCGATACACTATGTCAACATTAGGGAAGGTTTCTGAGATACCTGCGTTTCTTAAATGTTTCAAAGCAGCTGAGGGCGCACATTTTTCAGGTGGAGCTTTAATCTGATTCATATACCCAGAAAAATGAACTATTTCTTCAACAAATGTGTCCTGAACATCTGCTGAAAGGTGTTGTTGCAACTTTAATGCAGCTTCTCTCAATTCTGCATCTGGCATAGTAGTAATTTTGAACAGAAATACAAACTTGTCATTGAGATTCTGGTAGATTTCTTTTCTTTTCACCAATTCTGTAATCAGTGAATCCAGAATGACGAAGTATGTAGCTGTCTTACATTTCTGCCTTGGTAGCAACACAATTTCATTGTCTGGCTCTTCAAAATTGCGTTTCCTCTTCCTTGACCGCTGATGATCAGCCCGGTAACTGTAGTCTTTCACCAGCAGTTTAGCTTTCTCTTCAAACATTTCAAAAGCTTCATCATTGCGAAGTGAGCTTGTGATGAGCCCCTGAACCCCTTGGACCGCGGGGCCCCCAAATGCGCGGGGCCCTAGGCAAATGCCTAGTTTGCCTATGCGGTAATCCGGCCCTGGATGTATGTCTACCATCAGTTATCCTGGTGCTGTACGTATCTACCACCATTTATCCTGTTGCTCCACGTGTCTACCACCAGTTATCCTGGTGCTGTACGTGTCTACCATCAGTTATCCTGGTTCTGTACGTGTCTACCACCAGTTATCCTGGTGCTGTACGTGTCTACCATCAGTTATCCTGGTGCACCACGTGTCTACCATCAGTTATCCTGGTGCTCCACGTGTCTACCACCAGTTATCCTGGTGCTCCACGTGTCTACCACCAGTTATCCTGGTGCTCCACGTGTCTACCAACAGTTATCTTAAAGCTGCACGTGCTCACTTTCCCACAACACGACCCTGTGGTGTGACACAGTCTTACATAAACAAGTCTCGTCCCCCCAACCTCTCCGCACATTGTGGTCTTCCCTGTATGGAATCTCTGCTTCACCTCACTAGTCCAGGGTTTGTGAGGTCTGCTCAAACTAACGCTGCACTGTGACACTGATACCAGCTGCACCGTGACATTGTTACCAGCTACACCGTGACACTGTTACCAGCTACACCGTGACACTCTTACCAGCTACACTGACACTGTTACCAGCTACATTAATACCAGCTGCACTGTGACACTGATACCAGTTACACCGTGACACTGTTGCCAGCTACACTGTGACACTCTTACCAGCTACACTGTGACACTCTTACCAGCTACACTGTGACACTGCCTACTACACTGTGACATTGTTACCAGCTACACTGTGACACTGTTACCAGCTATACTGTGACACTGTTACCAGATACACTGTGACACCAGCTACACTGTTACACGCTACACTGTGACACTGTTACCAGCTACACTGTTACAGCTACACTGTGACACTGTTACCAACTGCACTACTGTGTACCAGCTACACTGTTACCAGCTACACTCTGCTACACTGTGACACTACACTGTTACACACTGTGACATTGTTACACTGTGACACTCTTACCTGTTACCAGCTACACTGCACTACACTGTGACACTGTTATCAGCTACACTGTGACATTGTTACCGGCTACACTGTGACACTCTTACCTGCTACACTGACACTGTTACCAGCTACACTGTGACTCTGTTACCAGATGCACTATGACACTTACCAACTACACTCTGACACTGTTACCATCTATACTGTGACACTGTTACCAGCTACAGTGACACTTACCAGCTACACTGTGACACTGTTACCAGCTACACTGTAACACTGTTACCGGCTACACTGTGACACTGTTACCATCTTCATTGTGACACTGTCACCTGGTACAGCGTGACACTGATACCAGCTACACTGTGACACTGTTACCATCTATACTGTGACACTGTTACTCTATGCACTGTGACACTGTTACCAGCTACACTGTGACACTGTTACCGGCTACACTGTGACACTGTTACCATCTTCACTGTGACACTGTTACCAGCTACACTGTGACTGTTACCAGCTACACTGTGACACTGTTACCATCTATACTGTGACAGTGTTACCATCTACACTGTAACACTGTTACCAGCTACACTGTAACACTGTTACCATCTTCACTGTAACACTGTCACCGGCTACATTGTGACACTTTTACAGTTCCACTGTGACACTGTTACTATCTACATTGTGACACAGCTACACTGTGACAGTGTTACCGGTTACACTGTGATACTGTTATCGGTTAAACTGTGTACACTGTTACCAGCTACACTGTCACACTGTTATTACACTGTCACACTGTTACTAAGTACACTGTTACCAACTAGACTGTCACACTGTTACCAACTACACTGTCACACTGTTACCAACTAGACTGTCACACTGTTACCAACTACACTGTCACACTGTTACCAACTACACTGTCACACTGTTACCAACTAGACTGTCACATTGTTACCAACTAGACTGTCACACTGTTACCAACTACCCCTGGCAATGATGAGAGTGATTCATCATTCTCAATACATATGTATATTAACAATGTTTTTAATGCCAACATTCAGTATTAACTGATGAGCGAAGTCTCACTTATATTAAGTTACAGTTTTGACTTATTAAGTGGCAGCAAGTGGTTGTTGACACTTTGCTTGCAGGTAAGACTTCCTCTCTTCAGGACAAACACTAACAATTATTCTCCTGTCTTTCTCACCTCTCATAAGAGGGAAGGTTTATTTGCCCCCCTCCCCTTCCCCGGTTGTTTTAAGGGAAGCTTCTCCATGGGTTTAAGACTTGAGTAAACTACCACGAAAGAATTACAGTGTTGAATATACCAGGAAAAGTTGCACGTGGCCTTCACAGAGGTAACTACCACAGCAAATAAATCTTGAAAGGTAAATGTGCCTGGTTCTGTGGGAGAGATACGGAACCGAGCATATTTAAGACACGTATATAGTGCATGCTAACAATATATATATATATATATATATATATATATATATATATATATATATATATATATATATATATATATATATATATATATATATATATATTACACAGTGCTAGTCACTGCACTGCATTATGCCGCCCCTCCCCCACACATGTACCAAAACACAAACACATACCATAGAAGATTATAATATATACATCTGCACACTTGGAACACATCGACTCCAGGTTGAGGGACTGATTACCTCATTCTCCTCCTGTTCTTCAAGTTTATCCTTTGTATGGACTGATGAAGCCACTGTGTGGCGAAACGTTTCCTCAATAAAGTTACCCAAGAATTGCACATGTGTCTAATTTAACAGGGTTTAGGCCTGGCCAGTCGTTAAAGAACCTCATTTCACGGTCCTTAGACCACTGAACTACAGATATTGTGGTATGACAC